>NC_051432.1:9970000-9979865 GCF_001649575.2 Kryptolebias marmoratus
CCTCCTCCTCCCCCTCTTCCCTCCCTCCATCGCCTCAGCCTGTGTAGGTGGAGGCGCCTCTTTAAGCCTCAGCGTTTACGCGCGCGGCAGCCACTCCGCCGCCCGCGTGTTCACCTGCGCCGGCCGCCGACATTCAGGAACAAGTGGCCGCTCCGGGAGCGGTGGAAGCAGGGGAAAGAAGGGGGTGTAATTCCGACTTCTTGCCGCCCCTGGTGCTCCACTAAGGAGGCGAGAGAGAGAGACAGAGAGAGAGAGAGAGAGAGAGAGAGAGAGGGGGGTAGGGGTGGTGGTGGTGGGGTGAAATGGCACAACGCCTCAGCATCCGAAGCACCGAGAGCGGAGCCCTGGACTCAGCCGCCGCCGCCGCCGCCGCCGCCGTCGCAGCAGCAGCACCGCTCCGCCGCCTCGCCTCCTCCTCCTCCTCCCGCTCCGGCAGCCTCTCAGGCCGGGTTAGAGGTAAGTGTCTCGAGTCGGCGCTCCCTGTCTTTCCCTGCATGGCATAAACTTCAGCAGCGGGCAAACTCCGAGCAATTACCTGCTGTTAGTTTGGCTCCGCGCGCCGCAGCTAATTTGACAGAATCCGTTTTTTTTTTTTCTTGTTTACAGCATCACACTCGACTCTTAGCCTTTCCTGTTTAATATCGAACTGTTTTCCTCTACCCTTTCAATGTTTATTTACATTGAGTAACATTTTATTTTTTCTTCACATGTTTGTTTTCCTCATAGCGCGGCGAGTTGTTAATTTGCGGCGAAAACTTCCAAGTGAACTCATTGTTGAACTGGTCGGGGCGCCCTCGTGTGGCTGCCGGGAGTAAAACACTTTCAGTAACAGGTTGAGCCTACTTCAGTGTCTTCTCAAATCTAAAACTTTCATCCAGTAAACATCCTTCTCTTAAACAGTTAAACGTCATGTTATCTGTTGCTATCACATAAAATCATACATTTTCAGAGATTGCATCATTAAAATGCCACGCATTAACTGAAACGAATAACCCAGTTTTCTTCCTTGTGCTCTTAAAAGTAAAAAACAAAACAAAACAATGAGGTTTTCTTTTTTTTCCCACTCCTCATCGGTTCAGTTTCTGATATTGTGTGAAGGGAATATGGCTGGAAATCCCTCCTCCATGACCTTCTCTTTGGATGTGCTCACTCAAAAGTGAAGAACAAGCAATGCAGGATGGAGAATCCGAGGAAAGGCTATTGATATTCACACTGATAGAAGCGGAAAGAACAGGGGTGCAGAAGAGAGACAGAAAGGGAGGAGGAGAGAAAAGCGAGAGAGAGAGAGAGAGAGAGAGAGAGAGATGCTGTGGGATCTTTTCTTCACCGTGGCTCCCGGCACATACATTAAGATGCTAATCCTGGTCTTTTTTGTCTGTTTCTATAATTCATTGCGTTTTGTTCCTCTCTGCTCCCTTTTTTCCCCCCCGTCTCTGTTATTCTCGCACTTCATTTCCTCTGTACTGTCATGGGCTCTCAGTCGCCGTCCCCCACCCCACCCCACCTCCAGATTAGTGCTCTTGGCAAAAGGATTCCAACTCTAATTTTGTGGTATTTCAGATGATTAGGTTCAGAAATAGGACAGAGGTGCTCAGAGTTTGGCACAATTAGAGGAATTCTCCGCGGAGCTTTATGGGACTGATTAGTTGAGCTCCCGTCCACCTCCCCACACTGCCATATTAACGCGCAACCAGCTGTTGTTTATTTGGGAGGATTGACTTTTCTGTCGCGTTTTAACTGGGATGTCATTTCGCAATTGGTGTGCGCGCGTGTTTATGTGTATTTGCGCGTGTGCGTGTGTCGGAGACAGGCTAAGCCCAAAGGATGCAAGTTGTTTTCAATCAGCTCTGTAGTTACCAGCTGTGCCCTCACATTCCCCAGGGTGGGACAACTTAGATGCACACTCAGTCACACATACACGCAGATCTAATACACACGTTCAACTACTCACAATAAATTCACTCTTTTTTCCCTCTTTTCTCCCTTTCTTTGCAGATATTAATCATCCTTTGCTCCGTCTTTGCGTGTGACCACTTGGCGAGGACTTGAAGGAGCGTACCCCCGGCCGCCCTTCTTCAGTCGAGCTCCTCTCTTCCCTGACGTCCGGCTCAGCTTCCCCATTCACCTGCCATGGTGACATGACATACCCCTGAGTGGCTCCGCTCCTGTCTCGTGCACGTAGACAATCTCCGCACACCTGCACACGGCGCTTTCTGGACGCCCGCTAGCTCAGAACAACATCAGCTCCTCGGGCGCACAACAAGTCGACGGTTCGAGATGACAGTGGCCGTGCGCTTCCGTCGCCACTTACGCCGACTCCTGCTCTTGCTGGCCTCCTGCTGCCTCCTCTCTCTCCTCCTTTCCGCCTACTTCCTCTTCACGAACTCCTCGCCTTCCATGCACCTCGGACAATCCGTGGGGCCCGCCTGCTCCCAGCCGCTCTCCATGTCGCCGTACCGTCAGCTCCCGTACCCGTACCCTCCGAACCCCCCGCACACACACGTCCACACTGACCCGGTTGTGCTGGTGCTGGTGGAATCGCAGTACTCCCAGCTCGGCCAGGACATCGTGGCTATACTGGAGTCCGCCCATTTCCAGTTCCGCATGGAGATTGCCTCAGGAAAGGGCGACCTTCCGCCGCTGACGGAGAAAGGCCGCGGACGATATTCGCTCATCATTTATGAGAATCTGTTGAAGTATGCACATGCCGATACGTGGAACAGACAGCTGTTGCATCAATATTGCACCGAGTACAGAGTTGGCATCATTGGCTTTTACCGCTCCACTGAGAACTCTCCATCTGTGCTCAAACTCAGAGGCCTGCCGCTGGTGCTGAGGACCAACCAGGCACTGTGGGACTGCTGCGTGGTGTCCAGCTCGCCTCTCCTCCACTTGACCAAACCCGGTACAGATCGAGGGGCCTTACCTGGGGAGGACTGGACCTCATTCTCCTCCAATCATTCCACGTACCAGGCCGTGCTGCACGCACGGGCCAAAGACGGAGCAGGGGCGGGCAGCGGGGATAACGCGGGGCCCGGGTTCAGTCTCGGCTTCCAGGCCACCGTGGTTCAGGACATGGGACTTTATGATGGGGTGAGACGGGTGCTCTTCGGCCAGGGACTGGGCTACTGGCTCCATAGACTCATCCTGGTGGATGCCATTTCCTACCTCACGGACAGAAAGCTGACTCTGGGCCTGGACCGGCACATACTGGTGGATATAGATGACATTTTTGTTGGCAAAGAGGGCACACGCATGAACACCAAGGATGTGAAGGTACCGGGGGACGATTGGGGTGGGATAATGTGCTTTAGAGAGAGACAGAGAGAGGATATTGTCAGGCAGGGGCCATGGAGTTAATCAAAATAGTATTTTTAAATTACATTTTTGCTCCAAAGGATCACAAAAACAGCACAATCGAAAAAAAAACTATTATTATTATTATTTTCAAAAGTGTCTTGCTATATTCCGCTTTGCAAGCGTGCTCTCTTCTTGTATTGCCTCCTAAATGAGCTGCAGCTCAGAGTTAAACACAAACAATGTGTCTACATTTACTGTAGTAATTACAAAATACTGAGTGAATTAAGTTTATATATGAAACATTTTATTTTAGAAAATACTATTTATAAATGTTTAAGGCCCTTTAGTCAGATTTTTGAACACTTCACTAAGCAGTCCCGGTCCTGTTGAACTAAAACACTCTCTGCTCTATTTTAGTTTAAATTTGTCAATATTCATGAAATTCTGGATACTTTCACGTTTAAATATTGAAACCTTATTAAACCACTAGATGATAAACCATTTTTTAGGAGAAGAAAAAATTGGGAAGAAAAAAAAAATGATTTCACTGAGCCCTACAGTATATTGGAAGTGTTATATCTTAAACATTTCCAAACTTCACGAGTAGTTGTTTTCAGTAATCATGATTACAGTTAAAACCAAAATAACTAAGTTTTTTTAATTTCCATAATTGAGCGGTAATGTTGTATTAGCTGTTCATTTGTCAGTCTGTCACTCAGTGGACAGATTTGAATGAAAACTACAGATAGAAATCACTGGATGTACCTCTACAACTGATTGGCTGATTCAATATGGCCGCCACAGCTAATCAACCTTATTAAACACAAGATGCCTATAACTCGGTTAGTTCTACAGATATGGAGTTATAATTTGGTGTGGTAGTAGCTGAGAGTCATCCCCAGCACGTACTTTTAGCACTAACAGATCACATGAAATTTTTGTTTAAAACTTTGCCATTAACCGGTGGAGTCAGTCAGCCCTGTCTGTCTTATGAACCAGTCCATGGATTTTAATGAAACGCTTAACGTGAATCTACAACAGATTAAATATGGCTGCCGCAACTAATTAACCCTGAATACTAAAATGTCTGTAACGCAGTCAATTTTACAGAGACAGAGCGAATATTAGATGTGATAGTAGCTGAGAACCATCTCTAACACAGACTCCTGTCCTTATCACGTGAGATCTTTGTTTAAAATGTTGTCCTGCAAGGCAGCGGGCGACATGCTTTCCTTCAAGGAATGCTAGCTTCATTTCAGGAATGTATTTCAGAAGATCACAACTCAGGCATGAGTGCTCTCAGGAGAGTTTTAGAGCAGTGTCTGAGTGTCTTTGTGTGTGTGTGTGTGTGTGTGTGTGTGTGTGTGAGATTCTTCTTTTTGTTTGAATCAAGTGCATAAGTGTCAGGGTACAAAAACAGAGCATTTTCAAATGGGGGGTTTAGCCAGAAGGGGCCATTTAAGGGAACAAAGATGTGGTGTGAAAGAGGGGTTGAGAGTGTGAAAGAGAGGTAGTGAATAAAGCTGCTGTCATGCTTTGTAAGAAGTCACGAAATCGGCTCTCATTCACGTGGTCGCGTGACGAAAATTGCGTCGTTTTGTTCTCGTGGCAGCTGCATTCGCCACTTTGTGACACAAGGAACCGGACCGAACTTTTTTTCTCACAGGGGTTTGCGCCAAGCGTCGTGTGATTGGTCAGAAATTGTTTCTTTGCGGAAAAGCCGGTGGGATTTAATGGAGTTTTGCGTCTACTGCTCCGCTGAGAAGCAGCTGGCCGAGGATGTTAGAAAATACGGCCGTCTTTACAACTGCTCCGGCAAAACTTAGAAACCTACGAACTGAAAAAGATAAATCAGCTGACGAAAAACTTGTGGAAGGAGACCCTGAAGACACTTCGTTCAAGCCTCTTCTGCGCCTCGGCCGGGCAGCGTAGGGACACGTTCCCTTCGTTCGCTCGTTGCCGTGCACCGTCGAATTTGCAAATCCCAAATGGCGTGTACTGTCTCAGTCTGGTCTGGGTAAGGGAAGCAAAAATCTGTACAATGACAGGAGAGTTGAGAAGTCGGCGGGAAGAAAACCGTTTTAACCTTGTAGGAGGACGGAGCCCAGGAGTCTTGATCCGAGTGTCTCGTGGACAATGAAAGGTGTGTGCAAAAAAACAAACGTCTTGTAACCACGTGACCGCGAACCGACTTCTTATGGAGTATGACGGAGCCCACAGCCATCCCGCCCGCCTCTTAACGCAGCTATTGTTGCAACGCACGCTTGTACAAGTGAGCACACAGAATCAGACAGACACTCTTGTTTACACACAAAAAAGCAGAATTTGCACACATGCTAAATCCAGACTCCTGTGAGAATGCATTATTTATAGGGGAAAAAAAATGGAGATGGGCTAGAGCTGTGCATCAGCCGAGAACGGAGGCATCTCTCCGCCTCGCTGTGGCCGCAGGGTATACTAAATAGAAAAGTGTGATTCTGTGAGTCTGTCCCTTCTCTGTGCGGTTGTTTCTTGAATCCCTATTTTAGATTAAAATGTCACTTTCACCTGTCTTGTCTGAGGATGACCAAAAAAAAAAACAAAAGCCACTTGTCCGCTGCTGAAAGTCAGGCAGGAGATGAGTGGTTGTAGGGGTGGGTGATAGGCCGATATTAGATTGTGAACGATTAGAGTGTGTTCACGATCTGCCAAAGCAGTGAGATCGCAGGGTCATCTATAGGGCATATTCTGCCTGATGACAGTGGGGAAAACCTGAAAGGTATCGCAGAATTGGACATTAGAAATGGATGTTACTGTAAAGCGCGTCATGTTTTGAAATTTGCTAAAATACGGAATTATTTTTACGTTTAGGCGCCGTTTCTGTTTGACGTTTGTGACAAGCAAGCCTACTTTGGCTGCTGCAGACTCCTGTAGCCTCCAGACAAATTCCAGGAAATACAACATGTAACTCTAAACAGAAAGTTTAATACAGGAGAATGTTTTAAAAACATCTACGAACAGAAGGTCATTAACTTATCACTTCAGCTAACCCATCCTCGTGAAAACATCTAAATCTAAATTGAGGTTATTACAGACTTTTGTAGCTGCTTTTGCAGAATAAGATAATCAACTAAAAAAATAAATAAATAAACTACGCCTGTTGTAAGTAAGCTTTACACGATATATTCTCAATCAAGCTCTAAGTTATCCAGTGAAACGATTGGTAGGGAAAAAAAAGAGACGTCATCATCAGTGAGTCAAATAGGTCAGACTTATAACACAGTACAATAGTTTTACATTGTAGTTGATTTATTTTGTATATATTTTCTGCTTTTATTAAGGGAAATCGTTTACTTGCGCTGTCCAGTGGCTTCATCCATACATTTTCTTTAACCGCGTTCCTCTGCAGTGTCATGCTTATCTCCAGAGGTCAGTGTGCGAGAGGCCGGGTCTGACCTGGACAGGTCACAAGTCCATCACAGGGCCACTTAGAGACAAACGAGACAGACAGCCAATCACACTCTCCCTCACACTTAGGGACTATTTAGGGATATCAGTTAACCGGACGTATGCACAGGGAGACCGCTGTGCCACCACGCCCCTGTTCAGTAACTTGAAAACTTGCAAAAAAAAACCCCAATCAATAGTTAAAAATCAGGATAAAATTGTGATTTTAGTGTAAAAAAAATATGAGATATTTTTGCCATATTGCCCACCCCTAAGTGGATGAGAGAAGCAGAATAATAAAAAAAAATGCAACATGCTGTGGAGGGTGAAGTGGAGAGAAATTCCAGCCCTGAATACATGTATCCGAAAAAGATAAGAGAGTGCATATTCACACACACACACACACACACACACACACCGCACACTCACAAAACGAGCACACTCGCGCTCTCCAGTTGGAGGTTTCATTTTAAGTCTGCCTCACTCTCTCTTCAGCTTTGTAGCATAAATATACATGAGGATGAACCGGTGCCATAACAGAAGGGGAAAAGGAGATGGGGTGGGGGGCAGAAAGGAAGATGGAAAAGATGGACAGGGAGAAGCTCAGAAAAAAGACCGAGCTTCGCCTTTTAAAACATGTCTTTCTCATATTAGGATAGCTGGCAATCACAGGGAGAGGAAGACTCTTGGAGATGGGGGGGAAAAAAGGAAAAAACTAAAAAGAAGAGAAGGAAGTATTTGAAGGAAACAAAGGGAGGGGAGGTGGAGTAGAGCCTGGGGAAGAGCTTGTAGCTAACTTAGCAATTTCAGAGAAACAAAATGCTGAGGGGGAAACGGGAGAACAGAGTAAGGTAAGCGGGAGGGAAGAAGAAATATTTTTAGCAGCTCTTGCCTTATTGATGTTGAGCCTCAGGTAGAGTTGTCAGATTACAGTAAGATCAAAGCTTCTTCCTGCTGCCAATTGTGTAAGCAGAGGGGGTGAAAAAAAGAGAACGAAAGTCAGACACTGGATGTCATAATTATGGCATCAACAGATCTGATTTATTTTTAGACGTCTATGTTAAATCGCGCGTATACATTGAGCTGGTAGTCACGCTCGGTTAAACTTCATGGAAGTTTGTTTTACTTCACGGGGTTAAAAACCGCTGAAAGGACGACTCGTTAAATGACCTCCTAACTCCCTGACAGGAAGTCTACATTCAGCACATCCAACGGATTTAAGTTCAACTTTAGTCATCCGTTGATTCGTAGCTTAACAGCATCTCGAGTTCGCATTTTTTCTCGTTTTATTCGTTTTTTCCTAAAACATCTTCTTGTAGGGTAGTTGAAAACATAGCAAAGTGTCTTGTTCCGTTTATTTACCTGCACTTCGACACAATATTCATTTAGACCTTGTCTTGTGTAGATGTTATATAGCTTTTTGTCTATATTTGTTTTACTTTTAAACATTTATGTTTATTAATCCCCATTTTATAAAACCTAATTGGATGAAAAATCTACTTTTTAGTTGGCATTTGATTCTAGACACAAATAAAACCTTTACGAATACAATTAAAAACTGGATTTCTTTATGTTTTTTAAAATCATTGTATGATTTTTTAAAAATGTACCTACTTTACTTGTGTGAATCAGTCAATCAAACTTTATTTGTAAACCTTTTTTACAGACAAAGTGCTTGAAAGCAGATAATAACAAACCCAAAACAAGCTAAATAAATCAGACCAATATGTTGTAAAAGGATTAAACAAGAATGACGGTAACGGTCTGAAAGAACAGAAAATGGCTATTTTCATGAGGAATCACCAGCGTTACACATTAGGATTGTAAATACTAAAAATTTTAATTCTAAAACTTTGACAAGTACTAAAACCAACAGCACTAACAAAATGAGGAACAGAGCAAACACATGGAAGTCAAAGTAAAATAAAAGCTTGATTGGTTCTCAGAAGAAAGTAATTAACACAGAGTTTAATAAGTAATTATAGGAAATGGAATTTGATTCAGTTAAAGTCGAAACCAGAAGCACGATAAAACCAAGCAGGTAGAATGGAAACAGGAAAAAAAGTAAATAAACTGAAGTAAAAGTAAGCTACGTTTGCTTCAACTAAAACAAATATAAAAGTAATTAGGCTGAAAGTTTAAAAAAGCTTGAAAAAGTTAGAATTAAAACAAACGATTGTGGCAAATTCAGTCTAAACAAAGAACTCTATAAGTTTGAACTCTTGTTAGAATCAAGCTAAGCAGAGAAAAGAAGCACAAGATGTCCTACAGTTCATGAGTAAATCATGAAATTCAAAATGAATTTGGCTAAAAGTAAATGGAAGTCCAAAATAAGATACAAGTTACTGCTGTTTCCTTAAAAATACAAAAGTAATTAAGTCTGATCGAAACAAGTAATTAAAAATCATTGAATTAACGAGAACTGTTATCAAACCAACAGATAAAATGAACATAAGATTTGCTAAATATGTGAGGATCGAAATAAGAAAATGACGTCTCTCAATAAGAGATCTGAAGCACCTGGAGGAAATCTGATAAATATGTTGGCGTAGGAACACATTAAATACTCCAAAGGCCAAAGGAATAATCTTAAATATGTTCAAAAATGCACAGGAAGCCAACGTAGAGACTTTTAAAGGGGCACATCAGTACAAAACATTTGTTTTTAGACAACCTGAAAGCCTTAAAGTGGCTCAGTAATTTACTGTATGACTGTAATAGTCTGGATTTCATCTTCTACCAGAAAACCACACACATACATATATAAAAGTCAATAAATGAGTTTTAAGGGGAAAAAAAAAAAAGAAAATTCCTACGGAATAGGGAAATATTATTCTATCACTGTGGAATTATTTGACAGTTCCGTGATACCAGATGGCGGAACGGCATCACAATGAATATTTGTGAATGACACGCAAACAACGTGCGAGTGTAAAATGTGCCTGATCTCTCGCGGCTGAACAGCAGCTGATGTCGGAGACTTCCTCGGAGTGTGTCGGAACGCCTCGTCTTATTGCTGCCGAGACGGCACTCAGTCTCCCGCTCGGATGGAGGGAGGCCAATTTAAATGCCACCCTCCTTTTCTTCATTAGTTTCACCCCTCAAGTTCATGCAGTGACAAACAATACCTGCAGCCCCC
>NC_051432.1:9979877-10027299 GCF_001649575.2 Kryptolebias marmoratus
CCCCCCCCCCCCCCCTCCGTATGTCTGCACACACACACACATACACACACATGGAGCTGTAGTTCCTCTATTAAAATGATTCACAGGGAGGCACCCCACTGATGACATTTCTCAAAATGAGGGATGATGCCAGTCAAAAACCTCCATCTCTGATGCTGCTGCTTCTGCTCGTGCGTTTTTTATTTATTTATTTATTTATTTATTATTATTATTTAATCCGTGCCTGTAGGTTTTCTGCTCTTCTCTCCCTCAGAGTGGAGGTGTCTCTTCGTCTTTAGTTCCCTCTTTAACACCTCTTCCTCCTCCTCCTCCTCCTCCTCCTCCAGTCACCTTCTCCCTCCTCACTTGAGTCATTGATCGCTATCTCCGGATTGTTTGTATTCCTCTCTAAACCTCCTCTCCTCTCCTCTCCTCTCCACGGTGTCTTCTGCAGAGGTGTAATCTAAGTTTGCACAGTGCAGCCGTACAGGCACACATCTGCATAAATACAGAAGTTTAAAGCTTTTATCTTAATTAGGTGAAATGAGTAAAGGTCTAGCATTTCTCGAAGGAAGGCCTATTGCTCACCACCTTTCACGCCAGGGTTTTAGGCTAAGGCTATGTTCACGCTGCAGATCTTAGTGCTCGAATCTGATTTTTTTGCGGTCAGTCCATCAGACTCCAGTGTGAACAGTCTCCAGTTCCCAAAATGACCCGCATGCGCAGAAGAAGATATGGCGCTGAGTTTACAGAAGTAAATATGGACACTGCGAGTGCTAGCATGTGCCTATTGTTTTTGAAGTTGCCGGCTGTACATCCAAATGGTTCAAGATAAAAGAAGATGAAGAAGAAAAAGAGCGCAAATGTGCTTTTTTGGCTGTTGCCTCAGTGCAGAGGCACATGTGGATGCAGAGTTGGGGACAAGAGTGGTGGGACTTTGACCTGAGGGACCTCCATCCTTCCATTCGACGTAAACGTCACACGAAATGCAACATGAAGGTTCACGCTGCCGTGAAAAAGTCCAATACGTGTCGCACAGGGACAAAAATATTGGAAATGGGTCGGATTTACCTGCAGTGTGAATGTGGCCAACGATCATCTTATGGTGGGAAATGACGGAGTTGTAGCATTTCTGGTATATATCTGTAAATATATCTATATTCTGTGTTTCCAATTGTCAGTTGGCTTTGGCGGCCATTTGAGTTAAACAAAGCCAAACGTTTTCAACTACAACTACAAAATAGAAGTGAAGCTGTTTTGTTTTTATTTAATTAATTATTTAGATTTACCGTGTCCTGGATGATCGAGTATCTACACCAGCATTGGCTCGAAAAGTTAAATCAGTTATAGGTGTACACCCAGTGGCTATTTCCTGAGAGTTTCATTCAAACCTATGTAGCAGTTCATGAGATATCAGACACCAAATTGATCATGGCAAAATTTCAAACGAAGACTCTGTCTGTTGGTGCTTGGTGTATATTTTCGGCATCAGTCTCAGCTACGACCACACCAGATTTTAGTTCAGTATTGGTAAAACGAACTGAATTGTAGTCATGTTTGTGTTTTTTTTTTTTAAGATCAGTAGGCTGTGGTGGCTACATTGAATCGAGTTGCCTGCAGAAGTTAATCAGCTGTAGATGTTCATCCTATAATTACATTCTGAAAGTTTTATTAGGATTTCTTCAGTGCTTTATGAGATGTGTAGGCAACTGACATGCACTCAAACGCACACACTGACAAAAACATGATTGGCCACTTTGCTTTAAGCATATCAGCGTGTCGTTCACTGATATGCTTAAAGTGAACCTCAGATGTTACATAAAATGTCTCACATTTCACTATCTTCATGTTGTAAGAGTCTGTGAAAAACAATATTTCTTAATGTGGCACTTTTTTTTTTCTTACTTATTTTATTCAGCTGCTTAAGTTAACGGGGCCTAATATAACCCAAGGTGCTTTTCCCCTCTGGCAATGAATTAAAGGGTCATTTCAACATCTTCTGCAGCTGGAAGCTGATTCTTCTCCATGTGACTGGCAAACAGGCACAAACAGGAATGAATAGCGCGGATGCTTGAAATGAATGAGCGTAAATATATAAAGTGCGCCCCCCCCCCAACATCCTCTTGTGATCTTTTTTTTTGTGTCTAATCTGAAAACAATAGAAAAACGGTGTTATGCAAAATTGGCGCTCTTCCGATTTCTTTGAAGTATTTTGGCTCGGCAGCACGTCGCTCATTGTGCGGCTCCATTTAGAGTTAATCTTTAGAACTAATTAAGTCAGTCAGAGGAAAGCTCTTACTCGCTGTATCAGTTTACGACTTTGCCAAAGTGATGAAGAGAGAGAGAGAGAGAGAGAGAGAGAAAAAAAACATAAACAGTGTATGAAAGATTTAAGAATCAGTAGAGAGAGGGGAGGAAAAAAAAGGGGAGATTGTGTGGAGTCTTTCGCTCGAGGAAATTAATTTCGCTTTGATAAATCGTTTATATTAATGTGCTGGGTTTTTTTTTAAAAGGACAAAGTCACAAAATGCTCCCAGGCTGATGCATTGATTATTCTGATCAAAACAAAACAAATGATCACAGTCAAGGAAGGAAGTACGAGTTTCTTTGTAAATCTACATTGTAAACAAGGATTTTCATCCGTTTTAAACACAGCAACAACAAAAAAAAAGTCCTTCTCGGTGTAATGAACTCCCCGTGGAGAGCATATGTCCACAATATTTTTTTAATTACGTGTTTTGTTTAATTACTGATTTTCGTTCCTTATTTCTCTTTGCTCGGAAGGAACTCCGAGGCTGCGGCTACGTGCCATGAATTTCCCTCCATGGAAATGAGACAGGTTTCGCTGTCAAACCAATCACGCTGAAACTAAAATCCTTGAGGCGCTGCCAAGTAGAATTTAGCGTGAGGATAGTGACACCAAAGCAACCACGAGTACCTAAATGGAACTGAGTAGATGAATTTGTAAAATGCTTAAATATGGAAAAAAAAAAAAAAAGAAAAAGCTACGCTGACTTGAATCTGACAGGAACGATTGGTGGGGGGGAGAGAGAGAGACAGAAGGAAGGGGTGATTGTTGGGAAGACTGGCGTTAACGGGGAAGGTGCTCTTTCTGCTCATCAAATAGAGATGCCTGACCCAGTTAAACTTGCTGGTGTAGCTTTTGCGTGCGCCGATGTTTGCGCTCCGACATGGAGCCTTCGTGCAGAATCAAAACTTTTGACTTGCTTTTGCTCAGCAATTAAACCCAGCAAATGGGTCTAATTTCCATGTTTCTCTCCTCTCGCTTTTAAGTCCGCTGGCGCGTAAAAATCCCGCTTGCGGAGAAGTTATTTCATAATTACTTTATTATTTTAGATCCCCCTAGCCAGGCTTAAAGGCTTTGAAAGGAAATAGTGGAACGAGGAGAATGACAGAATGGGGATATGGTGCAGAGGTGGTTGGTGTTGTCTTTTGAACGGCGGTGAATGCCAGCTGTCCGGACGCCTGCCTCCCATCTGTCTGAACCCCAACATCTATCTGGAACTTACCAAACACGGAGATAAAAAGCGCACAAAAAAACAGACGTGCGCTGTCACTCTCATAGACGCAGCAGCAAAAAAACAGCGTCGCCTCTGACTCGAGCAGCATATAGAAGCTGAGGGGATTGGGTGCCATAATAAGGGTTGTGGTTAACTGCCAATACCAGTGTGTGTTTTTATCTTTGTCACTGTGACAGTCAGAATCACTCAGGTCTACCTCCCGCGAATCCACATTTCCCCTTCTTGCTTTGAAAGTAGCTCTTGTGGCCCTTTTTTTTTTTTTTTAAACCCGTTCTCAGCTTTGAGCCTAGAAATCTACTCAGCAAATTGAGATTGGCTCTCTGCTGCTTTAAGCTCCCCGTTTTCCTCAAACCGGCTGCTGTTCCCCTCAAACGAACACCAGGAGGGAGCTTCAAAGTTCCTCAGAGTCGACGTAGCATTGAGAAGGTTTCCGCTCATAGAGGCTCTTTTACCTACATTTTAAATAATGTATTTTGCTTCCAAGGATCCAGACTTTCTTGTTATCTTTTACAGTGGTCTTGGTTGATAGTTCTTCTGGCTCTCTGAAGGTCTTTTTAAAGCTTTTTGAGGAGCTTTGGCTGCTTTTTTGCCCATTTTCTGTCCAGTCCTTGCACCTTGCAATGACACGTCATTCATGGTGTGTTAATAAAATGAGGAAAGTGGACAACTGGAGGACAAAAAAAAAGAAGCATCAGGCCTAAAAAAAATCTACAGTTTCTGAAAGTCATGTCCGTAAGAATTGGGAAAAAAATTCCAACAAAGTCCTGACACAGGACCTGAGAGATTACTTCCTCCTGCAGTTGATCATTTACAACATTAGTTCAGAAAAAGAGTAAAATGTAAATAAAAACAGAATGCAATGAATGGCAAATCTCATAAACCCATATTTTATTCACACTGGAACACATCAAATGTTTAAACTAAGAAATTATATATTTTTTAAAGAAAAATGAATTAACATTGTCTTGCTGAAATATGCAAGGCCTTCCCTGATAAAGATATCGTCTGGACGGGAGCATATGTCGTTCTAAAATCTGTATGTACTTTTCTTGCATTGATGGTGCCTTGATTGAGTTGGGTTAGCTGCCCATGCTATAGGCACTGATGCTCCCCCATACCATCAGAGAAGCAGGTTTTTGTGTTGGTAACTGGCTGAGAGGTCCCTCTCCTCTTTAGTACAGAGGACGTGGTGCTTGTGGTTTCCAAAAAAGAATTTCCAGTTTCGGTTTGTCTGACCACAGAACAGTTTTCCTCTTTGCGTCTTTCCCTCAGTCCATTTTAAATGAGTTTTGGTCCAGAGAAGAAATCAGTGTTTCTGGATGGTGTTCACATCTGGCTTCTTCGTTGTATGATAGAGCTTTAAGCAGCATTAGTGGAGGTATTTGTTGAAGTGTTCCTGAGTCCATCCAGAACAGAATCAGACCTGTTTTTAATGCAGCGCTGCCTGGGGGCCTGAAGATCACAGCATCAAATATTGACTTTCAGTCTTTTGTTCTTTGAGCTGAGAGATTTCTCCAGATTCTTGAAATCTTTTGATGATTTGGAATTTCTGTTTATAGATATCTGGAAATCACCTTGTTAGTGCTGAAGTTCTATTTTGTGTTTAATTCTGTTATTTTTAGTATCTTCTGGTTCTACTTAAGTACAGCTATAAAAATGAGATCAGTTTGTGTCTTTATGACAGGCTGCAGGTAACAAAGTACCTAAAGATCCAATTTAAACTTTGTTTTTTTTTTGTTTGTTTTTTTGCTAAGCTGTTATGGATCGACACAACACTGGTTCCTCCCTTGAATTCAGGAGCCTTTTTAAAGTCTGAATGATTCATAGCTCAAAGTTAAATGGCTTAACGAACACAACAAACCTTCGTCTGAAAATGGCCAGGTTCTGGGCTGAAAATGAGCGAAAAAGCAGCCAAAGTCCAAAGAAAGACTTTGACAATTTCCTGAAAATCTGACAAACTATTGATCACTTTAAAATATTACATGAAAATTTGACTCATAGACGCAAAATATAAAGAAACGAAGGGTGACTCAAGAGATTTAGTACCGTATAAGAAATGTATTTTATCTCTAATAGATGGAGGTAAAAATTTACATATTGAGAGGCTTTATGTTTAGAGTGTGTATAGATGTGAATTGCAGTGGAGTGTTCACCTGTTACACTGAGATGAGAGCTTGTACAGTGAAATGATGTTCTGAAGTGTTCTTTGTGACAAAGTAATTGACTCAGTCTGTTAGAGAAAGAGCTCCTCTGTCCTTGTAGTGCGTCGCCAAAAGAATCCCTCCAATACTCACAGCTCCTGAAACGTGACGCCTCCGAAGGAAGTGAACTATGATTGACAGCCCAGCGCATGCTTTTCTTTCCTTTTTTTTTTTTGAATGGTTTAATTTTGTGATCATTTGCTATCATTTAGGTGTTAGTACTTCTCCAGTTATGGTTATGTGGCTCTTTGAGGTTGTTTGAGGCAGATAAACTTGCGGTTTGACACCTCACACTTGATGCCCCCGAGCCGTGTGACAGTGAGAACAGATTTCTATGAAATGTAGCGTTAAATGCTTTGATAACCACACGAGAGCTGAAATGTAGTTGAGGAAGCCAATCTGTGAGCAATTTGTTGCCTGAGAAAGTTTCGGAATGTGCGCTGCGGTCGCAGATAGGGGAAGGCTTGTCCTTTGATGTGACTGATTTGAAAGTTCAACGCTTTTTTTTTTTTTTTTTGATGAAACCAATTTGCTAAGTTCTCAGGGTTTCGTTCAAAAATCTACAGGTTTCTTTTTTTTTTTTTTTTCGGCCTGCTTTAATATTTGCCTCAACATGGCTGTGTGGGAGCTCATTTTCAGGAGCGCTTAAAGTTAAAATTATTTATAATCGCAGCAAAACGAGGAGTTTTGGAAGCAGTTCCCTGCTCAGGGTGGCATTGTTACACGATATGATGACCTTGTGAGTTAGAAACAGGGCTAACACAGAATGTCACAGACATAAAGCTAAAACATGCAAAAGAAGCCATTCTTGCTGTTTGGTGCTCCAGGTCCCACAAACACTTCCTGTGTGGTTTTACTGTTTTTTTTTTCTTTCTCTTTTCTATTATAGATGTTAGGCAGCAGAATACAAATGAGATATTTAAACTAATATATTGCACGCTTGGGCACACACCTACACTCATTCTCACATATGCCAACAGACACGTTAATAATGCATTTTGACCGAGTGCATCGGGGAGTGTATATTAAGTTACAATGCAAAGCACTCAGCTACAAACTTAATTTAATTCTTAAGTCTGGGTATCTTCACATTTGGCTCTGTGCGCGCACGTCTGGAAGATGTAGAGGATGTCATAGGGGGGGAGACAGGGGATCGGATTAGGGAATTGTGCACATCTGTCACCGTTGCGGCCATCTTCAGCGCCATTAAATTAAAGCTAATGAAGATGCGCCCGTTCTCGCGTCCGCGCATTTGTTAGTTTGGGGAGGAAAGGCACTCGGGAGGAGAGTTTGGTGGATGAGAGGCAGAGTGTGAGCGCCTGGAACCAGCTCTTTGCTCCGACTCCAGCTGCTCAGGTATCATAAATCAGGAAAGGTTCCCGGGGATCGATTAAAAGCAGCACGACAAAGATTTGTAGTTCGGGTGCGGCTTGTAGCACAACAGAAAGGCCCAGTTGACTGAATTATATAATGAAATAGGAAGAAAAAAAAAAGAAAAAGAATGAAAGAGAGGTAGGGTTTTTTTTTTTATTTTTAAACAAAACATTTGTGGTGACAGAAAGAGAGAAGTGCAGCCGTGGTGAAAAGACATAGTTGCGGCGCGCGAGACTGCGTATAGAGTCATAGAGGGAGAAGGGGGAGGGGGGGGCGATCCTTCTTCCATGCTGCTTCAGCCTTCCTTTCAAATTAGTACTGCCCTGTCTCCTGAGAATGTGACATTTTCACGGAGCAAGCGAGGGAGAGATGGAGGTTCAGAGGAGGGTGGGAGGTGTGGAAGACAAATGTGGGGAAGTGGAGGGAAGGAGGTGGGGTTGGGGGGGAGGGGCGAGCACTAAGGAGGCGACTGCAGGTTCTCAGAGAGGAGAGGGAGGACAAGAGAGAGAAAGGGAGAGGATGGAGAGGTTCATAGTTTCACTCGGCAATGTTAGGGATGGACGGTGAAAATGATGAAAAAGGTGTTTTTGTGTGTGTGCGTGTATGCGCGTATGCGTGAGTGCATGGGTGGATGGGGTGGTTATTAGTCCGCCCTCCAGAGGCTACTAATGCAATGACCTTCATTAACTTGCATTACTGTCGGTGTGTGTGCGCGTCGTGTGCAACTCTCTTTAGTTAACACTCATTACGGAGTCTTTGTTTAAAGGCCAGCAAACTAATGAAGTCATTAAATAAGTGCGGAAAATCCTGATGCAAGGATTGAAACCAGAGACGGAGGTAGCTTTAAGGACAGAATGGGAGTTTGTGGGCGTAGAGGAGTGAATCACAGACCTAAGTAAAGAAGCATGCCGCAGCAGCATGTCGGTGGCAGCTGCCATAGCCGGGCCATAGGGGTAAGCGTTGATGAGAACACACAGCCATCGTGAGCGCTCTCCAAGGAGCCAGAGTTCACCTAAATATACAACGGAGAGACATAAGATCTAAATCACACATGGTTTTATCTGTGCAAGTACAGGCTGGGGAGAGAAAGACTTCCTGTACTGCTCTGTGCTTTTTCTGTGCTGTTCAAAGGACTGAATGGGTTTCTGTCTAAATGTAATGACTTGTTTTCTTTGTTTTGCTTGCTTCATTTATCCATCTCCCCGTCTATCTACAGGCTCTCCTTGAGACCCAGAAACAGCTGCGTTCTTACATCTCTAACTTCACCTTCAATCTGGGATTTTCTGGAAAGTTCTACCACACAGGTGGGTTCTGTTTGTGTTTGTCATCCAAATGGAAAATATACTTAATGTAAAAAGAAGAACAGAAAAGCCTCATTTAGGGTGCTGTTTTTGCTGATTGTTTGGTGCATTGCTTTTATTAATGATTGGGTTTCTAATCTAATCACTGTAAATTATAAGACTAATACAGTTTCAGGTTTTCATAAATGCACCGGATGTCACTGTAGATGTCTCATGCAGAGGTTAGGACCACAAAGGGGCAAAAAAACTCTGACCGAATGGCCAGAAAAAAACAAAAATACCCATCTAAAAGCTGGGAAAGCTGTTGAGTGATCGAATGTCCAAACAGATTCAGTTGAAAGTCGGGGCATTAAAAAGGAAAGAATAGAGAAAATGAATTGCTGTGATTCAAAACTTTTGGAATCTAAAGGCAGAAAAGCCGATTTCAGGGGAAATATTGTGTGTCTGCAATGCTACCTTTCAGAGTGAAAACTCTTCTTGTCATATGGTGAAGAAAATAACCCAAACTCAGACTCCAGCCCAGAGGCTACTAGTTTCAGAAACATTTACTATGGGAAAAATATGAGATGCCAAACAGAATTGAGAATTGGGCTCTTTAACCCTCTTGTGGCTTTGGGGTCAAATTGATTCGAAATTACAAGAGCTTCTCTTCCTGTCTCTGTCTCTCTTTTGAGGGCTTCAGCAGGGTGAAGTGATAAGTTCAGCTAACAATAACAACAACAAATAGTGCTTGGTGTTGTTATAAAGCTGGTCGTCAGCTTCGTAATTCAGCCTAAGGTTTCTCACTCCGCATCAAACGGAGCTGCTGTGTTCACATATATTGAGCTAAAATGTGATGTGTTAGTAGCTGAGAGTCATCCTCAACACACACATCCAGAGATCTAGCAACATGATGAGATCATAAGGTCATTTTAAAGGTTTGACCTAAACGCCTGTAACTCCTTCCCTTTTCATCATAAGATGATTTTAGTTTAAAATTCTGGCTTTAAAGGTGGCGGGTGATATGCATTCCTTCAAGGAATGCTAGGCCTTCAATTTAGTCTTTTTAAATTAATTTTCTCTTAGTATAGAGTTAATAGTACTGTTCAAGTAGTATTTATGGGATTATGACATATTGTGGTGTAATCTCTCCCGTGCTGTGACACCAAGGTCAGATGTGATGGACTTTTTTTTTATTCAAGTGTCTAAATCTGCAGTGAGACAGCTCCAGTATAGAATCCACTGGACCATACAAAACAGGTAAAAGTTAGTTCTTTCCCTTCTTTAATCTGATACAGAATATGCAATTAGTATCTGTTACTGCTATGGGAAAACTTTCCCTTATTTTGGCTTCAAACCACCTATTTATAGCAACGTGACCTTAAGAAAATACAATTTGATGATGTTCTCTAACCTCGCATCAGCAAAAAGTTATGTAGAGCTGCAACTGCAACATTTCTTTTTATCCTTTCATTTAAACAAAAAAAATACATGTTTCATTCTCTGTCCTTTCTGTCCTTGTGTGTTTTCTTTCTTTCTGTTACATGCATGCAGGCACAGCGGAGGAGGATGAAGGAGATGATCTACTACTGAAGTATGTAGATGAGTTCTGGTGGTTCCCCCACATGTGGAGTCACATGCAGCCTCACCTCTTCCACAACGAGTCCTCGCTGCTGGAGCAGATGGTCCTCAACAAGGAGTTCGCTCTGGTGAGATGGATGTGCGAGCGCGTACGCATAGTTCTTGCAGCTGTCTGTTTTGTGGCCGCTTTCTCTCTTGTGTGTCTTTTTTTTTTAATCATACTCTTTCCTCATGATTGTGTTTTCTTCAAGGACGTCTGTTGCTGCAGGTGATTATTTCTTTTGTTGCAGCAGATTATAGTCATGATGTTCTCAGGCTGCGGCGCTGGATCTGTTTTAACAGATACAGCCAATTGGGAGTAACAGTGTATAGTATTTAACATAAAACATAGTATTAAAAATGTGCCTTTTATGTTTATTGATGCCACCCAACCTTGTTAGTTTCACAGTAATATACAATGTACTGTAGACAAATGAAACAAGGTTGAGTGTTTTAACTGTTGAATTGGATGGGTAGAGTGCGTCAACATTATGGCCACTGATTGCACCCATGAACGATATGGATATGATTTATCTTGTTATGTAAGGAATGGCATCCAATGAGGTCCTCAAAATTAAGAATTGATGAAGTGTTTGACCACCCTTAGATGTGCAGGAAAGTGTATTACCTCCTGACTGTGGACTCCTTAAAATGTATTTGCATGGTTCCATGCAAAAAAAAGGAAACATGAGAGTTGTGAATGTCCGTTTGAATGAAGTATTCAATCAAAATGGAAACTTTTTCACAAGCCTTCTTTAGTAGCACTTTGGGAATATGACTACTAAGTTTTCCCAAGCAGAATATATCGATTGTGCCTCTTCTTGCAGACAAAATGAGTTGATTAATCTGATTAGTAACTAATTCAGATCCCAGTTGAGCCCCCACTTAATATTACAAACTAGCGATTTGCAGTCAGGGAAATGCTGTGCTGTATTTTAGGCCAAACCAAATGTGTAGTGAAAGTGTGGTGTGTGGTGCTTGGACTGGTCTTGCAGAAGAGAGAGATATGGCCTGCAACATGGTAATTTTGGTTTCCACATTCCATGTCTCATCAGCTGTTCATTGCTGCTTTTGGTGGTAGGTCCAAGCCATAGGTTCTGGTTTAGAGTTTGGCTGTGTCACAGGTTCATGTAAGACCAGGATGGTGTAGCTCTGTGGCGTTTCGCCTGACATAGACTCTTTTGAGTCCTTGTTTTTACACAACACCAGGTCCACAACTAAGTTTCATGAAGCCTATTAGGGAAATGCTTCAAATTTCCCTGCATTTTAGGTGCATTTTTCTACTTCGGGACAGCCTAACATTCTGTAATATTTGGTACAGCTTCACCACATGTTGTCTCACAGTCCAAAATAAAGTAGACCTTTTTAAATAAGCTGTGAGCTTGAAAGGAACCATTTGGTGAGCACGGTCAAAGCCAAGAACATTACACAATGTTCACAATACATGTCATTGGCAGTATTTCAAAAAAAGCAGTTGTCTCCAAATATGTTTACTTAAGTATCTCAGTCTTTTTCACGAGTGAGGGAAGAATAGAGCGTGAGATTGACAGATGGATTGGTGTGGCTTCTGCAGTATTGCATACTCTGTACCAGTTTGCTGTAGTGAAGAAGGAGCTGAACTGCAAGGCAAAACTCTCTGTTTACAGGTCAGTTTAGGTTCCTACCCTCACCTATGGTCATGAACTTTGGGTAGTGACTGAAAGAACAGGATCTCGGATACAGGCTGTCGAAATGAGATTTCTCCTCAGGGTAGCTGGGCTCTCACTTAGAGATAGGATGAGAAGTTTGGTTATCTGGGAGGAACTCGGAGTAGAGCTGCTGCTCCTCCACATTGAGAGGAGCCAGGTGAAGTGGTTTGGGCATCTGGTAAGGGTGGAATCCTTCCTAGACATGTCCAAATGGAAGGAGACCCCAGGGAAGACCCTGGACACCCTGGAGGAAGAGACTACGTTTCTCGGCTGGCCTTGGTAATACCTTGGAATCCTCCAGGAAGATCAGGAAGAGGTGGCTGTGGAAAGAGATGTCTGGGCTTCCCTGCTCAAGCTGCTGCCCCTGCAACCTGACTCTGGAATAAGCGGCAGATAATGGATGGATGGATGCCTCCAAATATCACCAGTTTTACAAACAAATGACATCCCGTATTCTGCAAACCATTGTCTAAAGTACCATTGTCTGCTTAGAGTATTAGCAATCTACATTTAGCAAATTGTGCTAAAGAGATACAATCAGCTAAAAGATTGTTTCCTATGAAATTATCAGAACGTGTGGCAGTAAATCTGCTTTGGTCATGTTTATGAAGTTAAGGGTGGAAGTCACTTTATTGGACAGACGTTGATGTTAGCTTGATAACTGGTGCAGTGAGGTAAAGTATAGGCTCTGAATGTGCCCTTGTTGCCATAGCTACTCATTTTTGATGGAAGCAAAGTTGTTTTTGCTCTTATTGCATGAGACAGTCCATTAATTTGGGTTGGTGAACTTTTTTTGTACTTTTTAAGCTAACTACTACTAGTTGTTCTTTCTTTCCAGGAATTAATGAATGCCCTGCAGGGAATCAGAGAAAACTGAATACATTACATATGTGCAAATACACACAGCCGTTTCATATGTTTGAACAAAGATGTGGTTTGGTTACAGAGGTGTAGATTACATCAAAGAAACCAACAAAATGTAAAATGCAACTTTGAAGTATTCCATTTTTTTTTTTTTTGGTACACTGGCACACTTCAGCTCGCTTTCACATCTTGTGAATCTTTTAAGTCCATATATTTGATTTTCATCTCTGTTTTCTTTTTTTTATATGACCCACTACACTTTGTTGCTATATTTGTGAGTGAAGATGAATACTATGACCACACTGTGCTGCGGTGTCACACATATAATACAGCAAAAAGGGCTTGTTCATGCCATTGAGGGTGAGCCTAAATTTAAAGTGCGATCAGTTGGACACACACACACACACACAAACACACACTCATACTCACACTTCACTCCCTCATTCCCTGACCGCTGATGCTTAGCTTTGACAGTGTGTGTAGGTGTGTGTCAGAGCAAAGGACAACACCATCAGTCTTCTGGATGCTCCCAGCAGCCATCCACCCTCAAGCTCCCTCTCTCTTTCTCTCTCTCTCACACACACAGACACACACATACACACATATTCTCACAAACCATATTTTTTCTAATTTCCAACCCGAAGGCCAGCGCCATAACAAACACAACAAAACCCATGCACTTCTCCTACAAGGTCAAAGTGTTCGGTTCTGTGTGTTTATGTGCTCCAAAGTCTTTTGTCTGCAAGCTGTAAATGCGCCATAATTTTTGTGTTTATTTATCTAACCTTCGTGTCCACGTCTGCAATTTCCTCCAGGAGCACAACATCCCAGTGGACATGGGCTACGCCGTGGCCCCTCACCACTCTGGCGTCTACCCGGTGCACCTGCAGCTCTACGAGGCGTGGAGGCGTGTGTGGAACATTCGGGTCACCAGCACTGAAGAGTACCCCCACCTCAAACCTGCCCGCTACCGCAAGGGCTTCATTCACAACAACATAATGGTGAGCATGGGCAGGATTGCTCTTAATCATAATATCGTTATTAGTGTATGAAAAGCTTTAGAGGGGCATCGGCTTCACCTCAGCCTCGCGTTTCCAAATGTGCTCGTCCTCACAATCGTGCGTGTCAGGAGCCGCACTTTGATCAGCTGAAATGTTTCCGCACATCCGTGTCCTGTTTGTAAGAGAACAGCTCATCGTTTTGTGGAGCTCAGTGCTAAACAAGCTGCCACGGCTCTCGTTTAAAAAATGTTTTTCACTCACCGATACCTGAATGATTGTTTAAGATTCGTCCCTTTTTCCGCTGCTGTTTTATTCTTCATAAGGCTGAAAATGGGTTTTATTAGGCTGTTTTTTAGCAACCTTTTGGCGTTGCCGTCTCTTGGGCTGCTGTGGATCAGTGGTTAGAGCAGTCGTCCTCCAAAGAGACAGCTGGAGGTTTGATCCCACCAGTATGCCACATGCCGACGTGTCCCTGGACAAGACACTGAACCCCTCACTTCCTCTGATGTGTCCCCTATCAGTGTATGACTGGAGTTTAAAGCACTGATTAGACCGTAGAATGATTTATTTACATAAGCTATAGTAGAGTGCTGTATGAATGTGTGTGGATGGGAAAATGAGGGCACAGATTGTGTTTTAAAGCGCTTTGAGTCACCTGGTTGGCTAGAAAGGAGCTATCTAAGTACTCTCAAAGACAAGTCAGTTTTGTTTCTGTGAAGTCATATTTTATGAAATATCTTGCCCCTGGCAGGCAGAGCTCAGGGGAAATGAATTAAGGATGGTCCAAAAGTATTATCATTTTTCCAATCGAGTACCCTTTTCCCTAGATATTTCTGTAAGTTACTTGGCATGGGCAGGGATGAGGGTTTCGTGTGATAACCTTGATCACAAACGCCACAGTTTCCCTGTAATTAAACAAAAGTTTGAACACGT
This sequence comes from Kryptolebias marmoratus, assembly GCF_001649575.2. Taxonomy (NCBI): domain Eukaryota; kingdom Metazoa; phylum Chordata; class Actinopteri; order Cyprinodontiformes; family Rivulidae; genus Kryptolebias; species Kryptolebias marmoratus. The sequence goes on from NC_051432.1 coordinate 9,994,360, forward strand.
GTCACATAATCTAATTGCATTTATTCAAAAACAGAAATACAACTACTCTTTCGACTGCTGCTTAAATATTATCATACATCGCTACAGTAATGCTTAAGATATATGGTAATAATGATATAACACATAACAAGAGTGAGAGAACACAGTTGAGTGTGTTGACAGCTTCTCTGTGTCACGTATTTTTTGTTCTCATGACACCGGTTTCAAATCAGTGTCAGCTGTTGATCCTTTTAAGACCAAGATTAGAAATTCTAATTTCATCTTAATGGTTCAATTTAAAACCAGCGTTAAAACAAGCTTAAACACCAGAGAGACAATGGGCCATGATTAAAGATATTGTATCTTTTTTTTCTTTCGAACAGATGCACTCAAAGGTAGAAGAAATAAAACATATGGAACAAACACCAGAAAAATGTAGTTACAGGTTTAAAGTATACATGCGTATTGTGCAGAATAGTACTTCTTTTTGTGTCGTTCTGCAGAGGGTCTTTTGTAGGCTGTTGTCTTTCACCTGTAGACATGATAACTTTTGTTTTTTGTTGCAAACATTTGTTTTAAATCAGAGTTATCCTAAAGCAGCATTTTCCAAAGTCTGGATCTCAGCAGTAAATGTAGTAAAATGCTCACATCGTGGCCGCCTGACGAATGAACATTGAAGTCAGCTGCTTTGTCTGACAACATCTTTTGTGCCAAGGTTTAGGCAGCTCATTGAAGGCAGATGGTGCCAGCATTACCCTGTATTTTAACTGTCAGGGCATATGTATCGCAATCATTTTGATGTGACAGTGTCTTGTTGCCTTTACGTTCAGTTTATTTAATATGTCGGGCTACATACAAGCAGAAAAAAAAAACTTGCACTGTCTCTGTCGTAATTTCAAAAGGAATTTAAACCACAGGAGCTGTGATGTATCTTTAAACCGAAAACCATCACATGCTTAAGGTTATCAAAAGCAGAAGACTTTCATTCAACTTTAAGCACATCGGGCAGTGTTCTCGACCTCCCCCAGGTTGAAAAAACTATTTGCAAAGTAGAATGAAAATAATGAATAATACATTTCAAAGGCAGCTAAATCAAAGTAAGCCCTGTTTGGATAGCCGCCGCTGCTGCTAAGATCTTTGAAAAAGTGTTTAACTGCTGTCTCTGTTCAAATAAGCGTTTGTCTAATACTAAATTGTGTGCTGATTGTTTCTTGTGGCTCTTAACAGAAAATCAATGATGCTGTGCGCGGTGTGTAACCTCTATGTGTTTGCCTATGCTTATGGGTATGGGATATTTGACCTTCCCTCACCAAAGTGTGCTCACTTGATTCAATATTTATTGGCTGCTCGGCGCTGCTACAGGGGAAAACTTTTTCCAAGTTTGTGTCTTTGAATACAGCGGGGTGTGTGTCATGCTCTGAAAATGTAGCTGTGGGAGCATTTTTGTGCTTTTATGCTTCAGTATGTAATCATCAATCACTGTTCGAGACAGCATTAGAATAAAACTTTTGTCAGCCGTTGCACATAAGTAAGTTTCGTCACCAGTCTGCCTGTCTGTCCTCCTCTTTCTTTTTATTCACTTGTCAGTCACGCTCTTATTGAGTGTGCGAAGCTGTTTTATTTTTTTGGTCATTGACAAAAGAACCGATCACGTCTGACGCCTAAATTATCAGCGCGTGTTTTTTTCCCTGCCATATCTGGTTCTCGAGCAAACAATGTACAGAGACAGCTATATCAATTTTCCAATCACTCCCGCTTTTTACTTTCTGATGTCTTGTCACGGCGTCATAAAAGACAAGCCATTTAACTCAGACGACTTTTTCAGCGCGGTGACAAGCCCCACCGTTTCTGACAGCCTGTAACATGTTATCGTACATTAATAATCACAAGGTATTGAGAAGCATCGCTGAGTTCATCGCCGAATCATCCGGCACGGATAGACGTTCGGCAATTTTACGACGCGGCACGCTAAAAATACAAACAAAAACAGAAACAAAACAGGGAGTAAAAGAGATTTATGTTATAAAGAAGACTTAAAAAAAAACACCAACAGGGGAGATGCAGAGTAAAGTAAAATTAAATTTCGTCCTCAAAATACCCATCAGCGATAGATACAGTATGCCTTTATCTTTACTGCCTTTCAGAAAATACGAGTCTATCAAGGTTAGATGGGCTTTTCTTTTCCCAGTCTGAGAATTCGTTCACATTGCCAGAGGAGCAAGGACATAAGCAAATCCTGTTCATTCAGCTGAACCTCCCCAGGTTTTCCGCTTTATAAGGAAATGAAGGATGAACGGACTTAATAGTAAGTTGCTGATCAGACTACTTAGTCCAAGTCAGCCTCCAGTATGACGGGAAACACTCTTCTCTTTAGGCTCTACAGAGCTTGTCCTGCTCCTGTTTGAGCTGGATTTGAAGAAAAACGATATGAAAAGTGGCACGATAAGAATGGCCCTTGGAAGCAGAGTTATCTGCTTCTCTGTCTCTCAGATGGATTCTGTAATTACTGCATGGAACTCATGTAACGCTTCCTACTTCATTCCACGTTTAAGGCACCCATTTAAATGCTTACTATGTAGATGAAAAGTCATTTCTGGTGTAAAAAAAACCCCACTCATTGCCACTTAAATGTAGAATTTACAAAATTCTTCTTATAAAATTCTCTTTGTTTACAGGTGTGCTACGTATATAAAGTAATCGGTTCGATCCATTTCACTTGGCAATAGTTTAAACATATCTATTTAGGTTTTCTGTATCCCAGCGCTTTTATCGTTCATTGGATTTGTTTTGTTTTCGATGAAGAGTACCTCCCAACAGTGAGGAGAAACTTTATCAAACTGTTTTTTTTTCGTGAGTAAAAAGAAATACAGAGTTGCAGAGTTTTATAGGGGAAACAGGTCATCTACCAGACTACATCAGTATAAACTGTATTGTCAGGGAAAAAAAAGTACCAGTATAAATTTAAAAAGTCGATATACTGCCCAGCCCTGCTCTCGGATTCTTATCATTCACCCAATCCCCTGACCTCTTGGAAGGGAACTTTAAGACTTTAGCCACATCCTCCCCGTTTTCCTCACCCTTCTCATTTTTCACGTCCAATTCTTCTCGCCATTTCTGTCTATTAATCTCTCTCTCCTCCCCTGCGCGCTCCATCTTTGTTTGCTCAGAGGAGGACAGGAAGTTGTCTTAAGGCGGCAAAATTGGTGTTTGTGTGTCTCTGTCAGCAGATTGAGAGCCACCCACTGGACCTACAGTATCAGAACAAATCAGACTGAGATATGGGGCTGCGCTGTGTGTGTGTGCGTGTCGTTGTGTGTCTGTGTGTGTGTGTGTGTGTGTGCGTGCATGTGTGTGTATATTCCTTTTTAAAATGTACTATATCAGTTTGAGCTATAGCTCTGTGGATAATTGGTTTGGTGAAATAGTGCTGAGTGTCTGTGGCTATGGTGGCCTTCTCTCACGCATGTATGTGTGTGTGTGTGTGTGTGTGTGTGTGTGTGTGTGTGTGTGTGTGTGTGTGTGTGTGTGTGTGTGTGAAAATGAGTCTGCAGTGTTTTATAGATAAACCAATATCAGCGCTTCCAGTCTTTTCTCTATTTCACACAGAGAAGTGCTCCACAAGGAGCTTGCTATAAAGATGTTCCTCTCTTTTTTTCCCCTCTCCTTTTCTTTTATTAATTAACAAATGAAAAGGCGTTTAATTCATCATCTGGAAACTGCTTGCACCGAGCATTAGCTCACCTTTTTGTGGGTACAACATACAGTATATTTACATTCACATAAAAACTGCAGCTCCTCTTCCGTCTCCAATAGTTTTCCAAATCCTGCTTTTACTGATGTAAACTAATTATGTTAGATCCGAGAGATAAAGCCAAAAGAGCAAATTAATGGCCGTTTAATGAGTTGAGAGATCAGTTAGACCTTGTTTTTATCAACTCAGGGGCACAGTATAGAGCTCGCGCAGGGCATGCTGGTGTGTTTGGGTGGTTTTGTTGCCAAGGCAGAACTCGGCATGCACCTTCTCGAGATGGGATTAAAAGCAATCTGTTATTATCTCCTCCTGCTTTGGTAAACAGCAAGTCCCTGAAACACCACACAGGATCCAGGTGAGGGGAGAAAATCAGGGCAACAGTACATTATGAAGATTTGACTAATCATCAATGCACCTAGAGATTTGTTTTGTGTTATTGATGTATTTTGAGTTGTGGCTCAAGCCTTCTGGAGGTATACTTGTGGGGCCTTTGTCACTGTTATACTATTTGCTCTTTGATGGTACATCGGTAATGAAGGCGTTGCCTCGACTGGTCTTGGTAAAGAAAGAGCTATGTCGAAAGGAAAAAGTCTGAATTTAGTGGTCCATCTACGTTCCAACCCTCACCTATGGTCATGAGGTTTGGATCATGACTGAAAGAACGAGATCCTGGATACAAGCGGCTGAAATGAGTTTCCTTCGTAGGGTGGCCAAGTTTAGCCTTAGAGATAAGGTGAGGAGCTCCATCATCCGGGGGAAGCTCGGAGCAGAGCTGCTGCTTCTTCGCTTCAAAAAGAGTCAGTTGAGGTGGTTCGAGCATTTCATTAGGATTCCTTCTGGATGCCTCCCTTTGGAGGTTTTTTGGGCATGTCCCACTGGGAGGAGACCTCCGGGCAGGCCTAGAACTCACTGGAGGGATAAGGTATCCTCCCTGGGCTGGGAACGCCTTGGGATCCCCCAGGAGGAGTTGGAGAGTGTCACTGGGGAAATGGATGTCTGGATTTCTCTCTTGGACCTGATGTCTCTGCAACCCATCCACAGATAAGCAGTAAAAGATGGATGGATTGTGCATCAGTCTAGAAAAGATTAGTGAACCAATTCACCTGTCTTTCTATGTGTGTGTGTGTCTTTGTGTAACAGAATAGGAAGTTTTTTTTGGCAGCATATTAAAACCAGTTGATATGTTTCAATTGATCCGTCATGAGTCATAATGTTTTTGCCTGTATCTGTGTGTGTGTGCACATGTTTGTTTGTCTGTCTGTTAGCAAAATCTCTCATGAATCACTGGGACAGATTGTAATGAAACACAGAAAGTAATCATTTGATGCACATCTACAGACGATTCAATTTTGGAGTCAAGCCAGTTCCAGATCACCAGCTACAGCTGATCAATAGTACCCAACACCAAAGTTCAGTTTTACAGATATTGAGGTCAGATTTGGTGTGGTAGTAGCTGAGAGTCATCCTCAACATATGCACCGAGCTCGAACACATCTTGCAAAATCTCCTAATTGCCACTATTTGAAGGTTTTATGTTGCTCAAAAACTGTTACAAAATATATCACATAATCAGATTAATTGGGGTAAAACAAAAATAATACTTTAAATTCTCAAACCACTAAAAATTATTCCAACACACAATGCGATCATATTTAATCTATCAATTTAGTGTTGATATCCTAGTACACACACAAAAAAGGAGTGGACAGCATGAATCTCAGTCATGCTGTCTTTGCAATGAACATATTCATCTAAAACCTCTAAAACATCAGAGAGCCAGCGGGATGTTTTATACAATTTTGTGATTTTGAACAGATGTAAACAAAGGTGACAGAAATCTAGTACTAATATCAGCTGAATGTAAATTTATCACTATGGCAAACATGTTAATTAAGCATAATAATCTTTGTGAAGTAAATTTGTTACCCAGACAAACAGATTTTAGCTAGGTAATCAGATTGTCTGCTGTGGAAGTGGGTTGAAGGTCATTTATTTCACCGATACGCTACTAAGTATTGTTTCTGTTGGGGGTGAAACAAGTGTCATTCTGCGCTGCGCACGACCTGAGGGATTTCTACACTTTTATTCTCTTGACAAGTCGATAAAACCAGCTCCAAATGCAAGAGCAACTAGATGGAGAATTATGGTGGTTTTTGAATTATAATTAAACTGAAAAACAGGCTCCTGCCTGGTGGAGGCAGAGGGAATCTGTGGCTGAGATGTCAAAGGGTGGCAGACAAGAAGCATGTAGCCAACCAGCCTTCATTGACTTCGTGATAGATATTGCTAATTATAGTGTTGCACCGCAAAAGATGCCAAAATTAGTGTGTTGCCACAGGTTGACGTGTTTTCATTCATGTTTTTCCCAGCATGAATGCATAATGCGTACTTTAGTATTGAAGTCAAAAGCCAGATGTTAGTGGGCGTTAGAGGGTTTCCTGTCCAAAGTGAAAGAAGTTTTATGGCCCTATTTTTCACAACAAACATGTTGGCTGGTTAGAGGAAAAGCACAGGTAGAGCTAATAACTTTTAGCAATGGCTCCTTCTGTTAAAGTGGCAGCAAGTCTGCATGTTGAAATCCAAGATCCCTAAACCAGAACACCTAAATGGAACAGAGCCATAGTTAATTACAATATTACCGTATGCTGCATCATGCAACACATCAGATTATCCCCGACCTGCTCTGCTGTCTGTTGGCATTATAAAGTTATCATTCACACAAGCCTGACTTCATAGTTCATCTCATCCGTTCACCCTAACATCTGTTATCTGATTCTGTTGTTGTAACTTTAGGCCATCTTTGTTCTTTATCCTTTGTACTTACTGTGATCATTCCTTTCAAATGATCACAAAAGCAGCTGTTTCACTTTCCCCGTTTTATCTCACGATATTGCATCATGTTAATCTTCGTGTGTCACTTAAGAAGGGTGGGCGGGGGGGGAGCTCTGTAAATCAAAGTCTGCAAATGTGAAAACCAGTGTACAGTATGCATAAAGCCTCTAGTGCTTCTCGAGGGAGTCCTCAAGATTTTCATCAGCTGCTGGATGTCACTTGGAAACTTGGAGCTGGAAAATAAAAATAAAAATCAGGCAGGATGGAAATAAACAAACTTGGTTTGCAGCTTGGTTAAAGAGTGAAATGGCCAACACTGGAATAACAAACAAAACTCTAAGACATTCTTTACAGAGGATGATGATCCCACTACAATGTAAAAAATCTGCCAGAACATGGATGGCCTTTGCAGTGTCTTTGCAAGGTCTTCAGTTGTGTATTACTAACATAGTGGATTTCCCATTAGGAATGATAGAAATGATAGAACGTTGTCTTCTTTTTCATTCATCTGTTCCATCTTCAGGAGTTGCCACAGCGAGTCACCCTCCTCCATCTAAATCTGTCTTCTGTGTCCTCTGTCCTCACTCCAACTACCTCCATGTCCTCTCTAACTGCATCCGTATATCTCCTCTTTGTCCTTTTCCTTCTACCAATATACCCACTGTCCCTCCCTTGCACATGTCCAAACCATCTCAGTCCAGCCTCTCTAACTTCATCTCCCAGTCCTTCAACCTGTGCTGTGCCTCTGATGACCTCATTCCTAATCCTGTCCATCTTTGTCCCTCCCAAGGAGAACCTCAACATCTTCAGCTCTGCCACTTCCAGTTCTGTCTCTGTCTTTTTGTCAGTGCCATGGTAGGCATGATAGATGGCTCATTGTGATTTCAGTATCTACAATCAAGATTATGGTGGTTTATTATTGTGGTGGCAGTGCATTAAGGTCTTAGGTAGAGCATGGGGGGATTGTTGTGGCAGCATATCCATGGCATGGGGCTTGTACACACTGGTGTGGCTTGGCCTTTGAAAATTTGAAGCAGAACTGACCTAGCCTCATGCCATCCATGCGGTTGTGTTGTGCTACTCTGACATGATCTTCTAGAGTATAGTTGCATTCTGACATACTCTGAAACAGTCATGGCAGGACAGGGCCCTGGGTGTGGTGCAGTAATGGATGTAAATATTAGTATTGTTGTGCTGCTGATGTATAAAGTATGGTGAGTGTGCAGGAAAGACCCTTCGTGATGTGAAAAGTAGCAGGAAAACACTACATATATATGTACTTCGAGTGTAGCAGCATCATGACTGCCTTCACACTGAAGAAGGTTTTCTAAATTTGCTGTGATCCAGCCCTATTCTAGCAAGTCATGTAGATCAGTGGTTCCCAACCCCGGTCCTCGAGGAACACTGTCCTGCATTTTTTCATTGTTTCCCTGCTTTTCAGCAGGTCTTCGGTGTCTGCAGAAGCTTGTTAATCCCTCACTCGTGCAAGTCATGTGTGTCAAAGCGGAGAAACAGCTAAAACATGCAGGGCAGTGACCCCCCAGGACCAGGACTGGACACTGCTGATGTAGATCATGGAGAGCATAGTGAGGTTGTCATTCAGTGTGAAGGCGTCAAAACAATTTTTTCCACATTTTGAGTTATCTAGATTGCAGGTTTTGTCAAACAACAAAACTGTCTGGCTTAAAAAATGTTCAATTTGTTTGCTTTAATTATACATCTATATACAGTATAGTGTGGTACTTTTGTTATTTGCTGGCAAAGTGATTTGCTGTCTCGGCAATTGGTGTCTGTTACCAGTACTTTGCTTGGCTGAGTTTTTGTTTACTGATACAGACATCAGTTTAACTTGAAAATATAATATACACTAACAGCTCTTCCTTTTTACTGCATGTCTGCATGTGTTTGTCCAGGTGCTGCCTCGCCAGACATGTGGGTTGTTTACTCACACCATCTACTACAAGGAATACCCTGGAGGACCTAAAGAACTGGACAAAAGCATCCGTGGGGGAGAGCTGTTTCTCACAGTGCTACTCAACCCAGTGAGTCAGAGAAAGGACACACACACAGAGTCAGACGTAAACTCGCACATGATGAACAGTTTGAGGAGCAGGGGGGGCTTTGTTTGAGTACTTTGGCTTTTCGCTCTTAAGGAGGCATTATGACGGTTTGGTGCTCTCGCGTTAAAGCTATCACCCTCTCGTCTTAATCGTTTTTTTTTTTTTCTTCTATCCTCTGTGTTTTTGCAGTGTTTGTCTGTCTTTTCTCTTTTCTTGTCAGGGGGAGCTTCTCACTCTGGAGCCTTGTTCGTCTCTCCGCTTTAAATTAGGTCTCGCCACAGGGGGGTTGCTGTCACATACATACATACGTGCACGTTTTCCACCTCTCACTTACCCCCGCTGTGTGTGTGTGTCAGCTCGACTTGAGTCTGCCTTGAATTAAGGAACAGAATTAGGTTCGGGGTGGGAGTTAAAATGCTCATCCGCATGCTCGCACACTTCAGAACAGGTGGAGATATTCAAAGGCATTGTCCCCAAATATTGTCTGTCACTCTGGTTCTTTCTTTCCCTCTGCCTCCAAAACCTTGCACGTGCACAAACACACACGAAGATGCTCATAGAGCAGCAGTAAGACTCACTGAAGTGTCAGGTAGGGGAGTGCTGAACCAGAGGAGCTGTCAGAACTCAGTGAACATCACAGAGTCAAGTGCAGCTTCTTACAATACCCCAGTCTGCCTCTTTCTTCTGTTTCCTCCCCACTTTGTCTCCGTGTGCCCTTCTTTTTGTTTTTGAGTTATATTTCAGTTCCATTTTTATTTCCTCTTTGTTATTGTATAATTTTTTATGCTTCCCTCTGTTTGTGTCTCATTATTTTTGTTGTTGGATGGAAAAAAAAAACCAACACAAAAAAATCGTAGGTTTTTTATTTTTTTCAGTCGACTCTCGAAACAAGAACTGAGTTTATGTGCAATTCTAAATAATTTAAAACATAAATAACACCTTCACGGAGAAAAGATATCCAGCTCACATTAGGTGTTTTTCATCTCCCTCTGCAACAATATTCTAATGGTACATAAAGACCTAGGTGGTTTGTGAGTGGAAAGAACTGTGAGAATAATTGAAGTTTCTCTTTTTTACGAGGGCATACACTAGACAGGCTTGTCAAAATGCTGGCAACACCTGCTGAAATGATGGCGTGCGCACAAATTCTCACTGAGGGTGCTGCACTCGGGGCTGCAAGAGTGGGTACAAGCAACTTTTTCCTGACAGAATCATCTGTTTACCAACCACAGCGTTTCACGCGGAGGCTCTGACGCTGACAGCAACGACTCGTGGACTAGAGACACGCAGAACAGCTGCAAGCTCGCTCCCAGTCCTGCTGTGTGGGCTGACTTTTGCAATCCAGTCAAAAAACTCCAAACAAACAACCTAGAAAATGAGGCGTATTAGAAATTGTGGTTCAGCAATACGTGCAGGATACTGTGTTTGATTATCTAATGGGAGGCTGCAGTAGCTCTCTGACACAACTTTGTTTCTTTCTTGTAGCCCTCAGCGCACTAACAAGCTACGACTGGCAATGCAAAATAATGGAATCAGCTCGTTTTTAATGGAAACAGATGAAAATGATGTGTATATTTGTAGGACAAAACAGGCCGTGAAAAGTAGCAGTTGTAACGTTGACAAAATGCTAAGGCTTGTGACGCCAGTGAGACAGTTTTCTTTTTGTTTCGGAACTTTCATACAAGTGAAAAGGGTTATGTTTACAGCGTATAAGCAGAAGAAAATGGATGGATGTATTTAAAGAAGGAAGGTGGGGCAGGGAAGAATAAGGTACGGCACTAAAATAAGGGTACGGAGAATGTACATCTTTGTCCCCCAGGGTGCAATTTGAATTTATGTATCCATTAGGAATAAATATTGGATCTCAAGGTGACTATATGCACCTTTTTGAGGGACTGAATGGTACACTTATGTTTCCAAGTAGTAAAAAAATACACATAAACTGTAAACTGTTCTAAATGCTAGGGTACAATGTCAGGACATTTTTTTGTACTTGAAGGAGAAAAAAAAAGGTCAAACTTTTTATTTCAAGTCTTTTTTTTTCCATAAATGTTTTTAATTAGTTTTTTCTAAAACTATTTGATAGCATGTTGTGTTTTAATTACATATCCATAACTATATACAATATTAATCTATATAGTTGGCTGATTTGGTTTACGGAAATATCGCGTGCCTTTGGAAGTTAACATCAGAGGTTCAAATCCTGCTCAGGGAAACCTTGGTACATAAGAAGTGGAAGTCATATAAATGATGCCAAGTTTGCTTGGATGTCACATCTATTAACGAGGCCCTTTCCAGTTGTTTGCAAAGTGGGACATTGTAATAAGAAATGGGCAGCTGGAGCAAATACTGCTGATTCCATCTAAGCTAGGATAGAGTACGGATAGGTAGGTCATAAAGGGTAGGATAGGATAGGGTTGGGAAATGCTACATTCAAAGCCTTAATGTGAGTGTCTTAAATTTGTGTAGCTGTGCCTGTTTATAGCTGCTCGAGAGACAAAGGACCAATCAATGTTTATTTCACCACTGATGTCATCTCAGCTGAAAACCTTGGGGGGAAGTATCTGCACCACATGTGTGCCCTATATTTGTCTCAGACTGTCTGTTTCTTTCACACCTCTTATCTATTGTCCTTCTCCATTAGTGTCATCAGAAATGAAACGCTCCTCTTGTGTCATTAATAAAAAAAGACCTAATAAACACCACAGTAATTTGTACTCTAAACAAGAACCGTTCGTTATGATTTATACACATGCAGGCACGCAATGCGCACATAGAGGCGCGCTGATGATTCATGTTAGTGTCTCCCTGCTATGTTTCAATTTGCAGACACAAAAGCTTAATTAGTGTGTGCACTTTGTGCCTAATCAATAGTGCTGTGTAGCTCGCTGCTTAAGTCCCCCGGGGCTTTCCTTTTGTTTGATGAGCTGCACATCGGTAACATTGCCACTTCCTGTTGAACGACTCTAAATCACATTTGGCATTTTGTGGCAGTTTGCCACAGACAACAGCCAAGCGAAATAGATGCGTACGCACGTGTGAGCACATGTGTCCACGTAGGGTTTGTTTTTTTTTTTTGTTGCTGTTTTTTTGGTTTTTGTTTTTTTTTTTGCATCGTGATCACTGAGTTCAGCTCTTACACACAGGACACAGTACACTCGACGATTGATTGGACTCTGCAAACAGCCAATAGGGCACAAGTCATTCCCCGATAAATGGCCAGAGAGATGGTGAGAAAGAACAGGAGAGCGGGGAGGAGACGAGGCGGTGGGGAGGAGGCAGGGAGAGCGGGGTGAGAAGGTGGCAGACAGATTGAGATTTAATTTTCAGGTCACGGCATCTTGTGTCACTTGAGAATCCAGACACATACAGAGAGGAAATGATGCACATATAGGCCCTCACACACACACACACACACACACACACACACACACACACACACACACACACACACACACACACACTATTGTTGTGTGCCCAAAGCATCCAAATATTTTCATGTGTGTGCAAATGTCTGTGTCGTGCTGGCATAAGGAGAGATTTAGACATATATCAGGCCTGACATTTAGCGCTTAGCTCTACCACTAAGCTTATTAGCAGAAGACCAAATATCAGCACGATCTCCTCCTCTCCCGTCTGATTTACCCACTTCTCACCCTCCGCATGCCTCAGCGTTTCTTCTATTGTCACGGCTTGGGATTGCCCGCTATTTCTCTCCATTCCCTCCTTCCTTTCGTCTTGGTAGCAATTCTCAACCTCTGCATGTTGACTCACACACGTGAATCTTTCCACACCTCTTTTTGTCTCATTTCCACTCCTTCTCTCCCAATCTCTGGAGTCCTGCTGATTGCAACCGAAGGCTTTGGCAGCTCATCAACACGTACAAGCTCACTCAGAAACACACACACACACGCGCGCGCACACAGTAAACTACAATTTAACCTGGGTAGATATTACAAAGTGAGAGTAAAGCGGTGAAAGACGGCGGGATGGAAAGGACCGGTAGATGCTGACGGCAAAAGCCAGAATGGATTTAATTTAAATCATTTGCTGTACTTACACCTAGCATTCAATTATCCTCTGATGAGACAGAGACTGTGAGATGAACCCTGAAAAGCAAATAGAAGAAGGCACTGCAGTTGTAAAAAAGAAAAAAAAAGAAAAGGAAAAGTTAGGGCAATGACAGAAAAGGAGACACAATGTGGGTGGGGAGGGTAGTAATAGTCTTTTTAGTAGCAATAACAATTCAATCAAGGAGAAATGTATGCGGAACTAAGTGGTCTGTAATGGGGAACAGGCTTCTGCTGCTGAAATGAACACTGACTGAGGGGTTCAGACAAGAGCCAATAGGACACACAAGAGTGCAGAAGTCCCTGAGCGTGACAGCATAAAGAACAGTTGTGAAGAAGAGACTGTCGGCCAATAGTAATACTGTGAGCGAACAGATTACAGGAGGAGCTGAAATCTGGTGTAATCGACCAAACAACTGAGGCAAACTCCTGAAGGTATTTTCAGATCAAACAGTTCAGTGGACTCTAAGGCCCTGTTCAGACATGACATGTTCAGACCTGACACTAACATCCATCCTGGGTGAGCCAGTCCTGTTCGAATGGTGCTAAATACAGGTGTGAACACTCTCAGGGCAACTTGAGGTTGGATTTGCCCAGGGAAAAAATAAAGGGAAAAATGTGCACTTTTTTCTCATGTGGTAGCCTGAATGCATATCGTCCTGTGCAAGACAACGCTTGAAGGACAACCTACTAACTGTCATGAGTTTATGGACGCAGCCAAGGTATGACCTGGATATCTTCTGGTTAAAAATAAAAACAAGAATCCTAAACAGCATTGTGAAAATCAGACAAAGCTGCTGGCTAATTTACACATTCACACAGCTGTCCTTGGGAATATTCTAAACTTAGGTTTGTTTGTTTTTCCTGGATTCTCATTAATTAAAAAAGAAAGCTGAGATCATATTAATCAATGGATTACCGGAGTCCTGCATGGGTGAGTTTTCGCTTTATTGTTTTTGGAGCTGATCGCTCCAGTCGTCTTGTCATAAAAAGCTCTGTGTTAATTATGTCACCAGAGGAAGTCTCAGGTGCACCTACTTAGACACAACACTTGTGTTACGCTCACAGTGGAGTCGTGAAGGAAACCAGCTGACAGTTTTGCTGCGGTGGAGTTCGACAGGGGTTAAAATCTTCAGCACCTCTGTGAAGTCACAAATCATTTTATGCTTCTTTACTTCTCTCATACAGCGTCTGCTCGGTTCCATAATTGAGCTCATTAAGAATTGTGTAAATAACTCCACGGAAGTGTTACTGAAGTGACTCTGAACCATGTTAATGTCGGTAAAATAAAACAGCTCTGGTGGCTGCATTTGCTTGTTTTTTCTTTTTCTTTTTACAGACACATCAGCAGACCTGCTGATGTCCTGTTTGTTGCTCAGCTGACAGCTGACTGCGTGACGTGGCTACGTGTTTATTTTGCGGCTAGCTGAGATCTGATCACTCGAGGCACATTTTGCTGCCAAGTGTGAACACTCCTACAAGCTGTCCACTTGCAACCGAATCAGCCAGGATGCAAAGTTTATTGCCAGGTCTGAAGAGCCCTAAGAAGGTCACTAGCCCGGGAATCTCCCTGAAATTGAAATTCGTTTAAGGGCATTTTCGCTGTTTTTGTGTGCGTATTCAATAAGATTAGTGAGGGGATTTAAATGGTAAGTTCCTTCTATCCCAGATTTCAGTGTCAGTCCACTTCTCTGTGATATGTTCCTTCATTAAAGCTAACATCAAGAGCTGTTTTTGTAAATCAAATCCAACATTTTGCCCAATGTCTGAACAGGTTTTCTGAAACGGCACTTGCCAGTGATGCATTCATGTGTTAGACTAATCAATGTACACTTACGCCATCTGGACCCATCAACATACAGTTATGTCACTGATGATTCTCCTCGTGCTGGGAGAGTTGGCTGCCAGCTCTCCAAACAAGATACAAAAAGGAAAAAAAAAAAAAAAGAATCAAAGCTTTTGTTTTTGTGGCCGAAGTTTTTAGAACACAACATCATGCAACAATCCAATTTAACACACAGAATTATCAAATCACTTCCCGCTTCTTCACTTCATTCATAGCCATTCTGCTCAGTTTTTCTAAGGTGCTAGAAGTTAGAGGTAAACAAAAATGTGTGTTCTTTTATTTTTTGTGCAGTTGTATTATGAGGGTGTGTGGTTCAAAAGTGAATAGTGTTTGATCAAAACGACTTGAATCAAGCTATCTTTGTTAGGCAGTTAGACCCCATTCAGACAATTTAAATCCATTTTTAGCTGTCAAATTGCATTTGGATAGTGCTAAACACAGGTGTGAATGGCCTCAGTGGGCGTTGGAAGCGTTCTCACCCAGGCCACCTTCAAAGATGGTCTGGACCCCTTATATCTGCATACGTGTCCTGAGTCTGTTCAGCTGCTCACAGAAAGCAAATCTGAGCTTCATGGGTTAAAAACTTCAGTTCTTTGCTCTGACACGGAGCTCTGTGAAGTCACTAAAATGACTTCAAATCATTGTATTCCACTTTACTTCTCTTACATTCTGTCTATTAGGTAAATAAGCTCATGAAGAGATCACCACAAAAATGTGACCCAAATAATTCTGCTAGTGTCCAAATGTTTCATATGGTTCAGATGTCGGAACGTGTTGTGACTTTTTTTACTGAACCACCAGCTGATCTGACAGCCCTCTGTGTGTGCATCCGATTGTACATTTACGTACATTTACTGCCAGGTGTGAACGCTCTCAATCAGAGCCGACAAATTGCGTCGAATCACCCGAGACGAATCTTTGATGCAAGGTCTGAACAGGGCCTTGGATATTTGTTTTTCAAATATAGACATACGGATGGGTGGAAAAGGGAAAAGAGAAACAAGTAATTACTTTTAAAAATGTTTCAATCCAATCCTCTCATTTCAGGGAAGATTTGGGGCATGTCACAAACTCAAACTCATGTTCTTTTTAATCTTGCGAGACACGACATTCGAGCGTACGCGCGGGTTTTGGAGTGCGCTTGCGTGCTGCCGCTGTGTTTATGTACTTTGAAGCACATCACCCCCATGTTGGCCTGACATGTTACATTAGGGCAACTAGGTCAGCGTGAGATCGGAGAGAAGTGGGGGGGAGAAAAAAACAAACAAACGCAAAGTGAGTTCTCGAAGCAGAGTAGAAAGTGCGAGCAAGGCGTACAGCGGATGAAGGACTGGGGAGGAAATGAAGCTGCACAGCAGCAATGAGAAGAAAAGACAAGGGGCAGGGATTAAAAAGCGGGAGGCTGAGAGGTTGTATTTATTTCTTTCATTTTGCCAGCTCAGTTCCAAGTATGATTTGAGTCCTATTCTGTATGAGCGCAGTGTCTTATATTAAAGGCACATATGGGACTCTAAGCAATCCAATATTCAAGAAGTGAGGCATGGCACTAGATGCAGAGAAAGGCTTTAAATGGTTCAGTTAATTGAATTCTTAGCCACAGCGAGTCCTTCCACCACAAGGGCTCGTAGTTTTTACTCTGTCGGGAGATTAACATTCTCTCAAGTGGCTTTTTACTTTTTTTTTTTTTAATTTAGACTCACCTGTCAAGGTTATTCTCTTTTTGTTACCCTGTCTATCTGTACGTTTCTCCCTTTTTTTTCTCTCTCTCTCTCTCATTTTCTGCAGCGCTCCAATTACAAACACAAATCGTTTTCCCCTTTTGTTTAATGTGGCTGCCACAGCTTAAGCCCCATAATGAACGCTTCCACGTTCAGTCTTGCCCAGACCATCTCTCTCTCCCGATTGCTCGCGCACCTGCAGACGTACCCCTACACACACACACACACACACACGTACAGTGCAACCTGTTTCCCCTCAGCCTGAGTCAGACATAGGCGATTGAGTGGTGTGAAGGCAACATAAATCACTTTTTGATCACATTGCTTGCTTTGAAAAACAAAAAACAAAAAAAAAGAACAACTTTGGAATAGCTTTAATTATCCAGATTAGATTTTGTGCTTTGAGTTTATAGTTTATACTCTCATTTTGCCTCTCTTTATCACTGCGTCCTGTTGTAAGTATGGTTTCCTTAGTCATTCATTTGAACAGATATCTCCAGTGAGACTCAGCTTCTGCGAGCCGTGCTTCTATTTTTTTTTTCTTCTTTTTTTTCTGTCCATTTATGCTCCAAAGCTGGAGGACTGTTGTTTTGTGACAAAACAATTTGTTTGAGATGGAACAGCTTTTGCGCACGTCTTTCTAATGTTCCTGCCTGAGTGCTCCGCCGATGTCTTGACAGGGGTTTTACGTTGCTGCTCTTACATCCGTTATGTTGGTACGATGGCAGCGAACACGCGCTGCCGCTTTGCTCCGTGAGCCTGCAAAAAAAGGGCAGAGACATTTGCACAAACCTGCTGCGACGTACGCAAATGCACAAAAGCGTAGCATTCGTGTTGACGTGTTTGGGCTTTTACACACATTAAAAATGACTCTGGTTTACATTCCATGTCACTCTCTGTCCTTCTGTCTTTTATTAAAGAAAGGTCGAGAACAGTGTTGTGGCCCTTTGTGTTTGTTTGTCTATTAGCAATACATCTTTCAAACCCCTGCACATATTTTAATGAAACTCCCAGAAATTAATCATTGGATGTACATCCACAAGAGATCAACTTTTGGAGAACACCTAATTCAATATGGCCGTCACAGCCAGCTAACCTAAAAAAAAAAAACAACAACACAAAAATGGCTATATCTCAGTCAACGTTACAGATATTGACCTATATGTGTAGTAGGGGCTGAGATCAGCACATGTAAAGAGCATCAACAGATTCTGCAAGATCTTTATTTTAAATTTTTCTATTAACTATTTGGAGTCAACTCTGTGTGTCTGTTAGCAAAATATCCCATGAACAACTGGATAGATTTTAATGAAACTTTCAGGAAACAATCATTAGATGCACCTCTATAGCTTATTAACTTTTAGAGCCGACCCATTTCAAAATGGCAGCTACAGCAAATGAGTTTAGAAAACAGAAAAAATGGCTATAATTCAGTCAGTTCTACTGTTACTGTGCTGGGGTTTGGTGTGGTAGTAGCTGGGAGTCATTTACAACCCATACCCTAAGTGCGACTCATTGTGCAAGGTCTTTGCTTTAAATTCTAGCACTAACTGTTGGAGTCAACCCTGTCTGTTAGCAAAATATCTCATGGACCAGTGGGTGGGTTTTAATGAAACTTTTTAGACGGGATCATTGGATGTACATCTACAACTGATTATCTTTTGGAATCAATTCCATTCAAGATGACCGACACAGCTAATAACTTTTAGCCTTCACAAAAATGACTCTAGATCAGTCAGTGTAACAGATATTGAGCTAAAATTTGACGTGACAGTAGCTGAGAGTCATTGACAACACATACTCTGAGCCTGACATCTTGTGATTGTGCTTAATGCCGTTTTCAATCTGAACATAGGATAGCCTTAGTCTAAACCTCTGGCATAAAAGATGATATGCATTCCTTCCAAAACAAAAAATGGTAGGCCTTTATTTCCTAAAAGGAAAAGCAAGAAAAACACTCTAAAGGAGGCACACGAATGTGTTCCCTTTTTCGCCCTCCCGCGGCGCCTCTCGCTTTCTTACGCACCGACGCACTCCTCCCATCAGCATTCACAGACGATCAGTATTCTGAACAGCTTTCCAGGTCAGCCGGACGCTGATCTATCAAGCCCCGACAGTGTGTCGCTTTGTATCTACAGCAACCTTCGCTGCTAAAGAGGAGCACCGACAGTCCTCTGTCACCAGGAAATTCACTGGCTACGTCTGCATCAGCCCTCGCGTGTCTCTCTGCGCTCATCTTTCCTCGTGCTCTCCCTTTTTTTACGGACACACTGTGGGGATCGGAGAGGAAAAGACGAGCACATCCTATTATTTTTGGGTAGAAAAACTCAGCTGAAGCTCAGACTATGCTTCGGTTTAGGTAAATAAACCTAAGCCTGTTGTAGGACCTTCACAAAACATCGCACTGACATGCAATCTCTCTTGCACGCACAGACACCCATCATCACATTCAACAAATAATTCATATCCTAATGGCTGATGGTACCGTTTATCTGCGCACACACTTTCATGGCTCTGAAAGCATGGTCACAAGTGTGTGTGTGCGTGCGTTTGTGTGCAGCAGCTATCTTAGCTTGTCTCTTTGATCAGCCTATAAAAGCACTGAGGCGTGGACAGATAGCCCGCACCGACACACTATCGTATTTCCTTCCTCCTCACACACATCAGCCCCGCCACAAACACACTCTGACACACTGTCCCGTGTGTATCCGCATCTCTCCCATCTCCCGGTGCCTCTGAGGAGCCTTGTGCTGCCTCCTCAGCTTTATCTAGCAGCAGCTCTGAATACATCACTTTCATTTTATCTGTTTACCCCCCTTTTTTTTTTTTTGTACCTGAAAGTGTGTTGTGCTGAAAGTTAATGTGTAATCTCGCCTAATGAAAGTGACTGATATGGAGTATTGATACCCTGTTGGACGGACGCACTGTTTGGGTTTGTCTGTTTGCTTTCCACTAAAATCACACTGGCAAATGTGGGGACTTGTGCAGCTGAGATTTTGACTTGTATCGCATTTGTTTTGCAAAACAGTAAAAGCGCGCAAGCTTTTAGCAATCTGCCTGTGTTTACCTCTCTCCAGATAAGTATATTCATGACTCACCTGTCGAACTACGGCAACGATCGCCTCGGCCTGTACACGTTCGTCCACCTGGCCTCCTTCCTTCGCTCGTGGACGAACCTGAGGCTCCACACGCTCCCACCCCTCCAGCTCGCACACAAGTACTTTCAGCTTTTCCCCGAACAACGGAACCCACTCTGGCAGGTGTGTTTTCGCAGGGGGCACATGCCCACGTGTACGGACTTGTGCACCTGCTTCTGCTCTTAACACATTTCGCCTCAGATTTCTTTGTATGTAAAAAGGTATTATGTAGATTTAAAAATATTCAAGTTGGGTGGAAAAATGTGGAATATTCTGGTGCAGATCATCAAAAAAATGTACTTATGCTTATTGCTTATTGTCATTTTTGGTGGCTGTTTAAAGATATATTTTTGGACATTTTAAAAAAGACAAATCTTTTAACAACCCCAGTTTGAAGAAACAGAGTTTAATTCTGACTGGATTAACAAGCTAATGGCTAGTCTGATTAAGTCTTAGACTAGTCTTAGAATAAAATGGATTCAGTGGTTCATATAAAACCTTTAGATTGCTATCAGTTTTGCATCACACAGGAAAACTCAGGCTACTCCTGCAAAGGTTATCCAGGCTGCAACGGCTGCTGCTGTTTGTGCTTGGAAATAACCATAGATATCTGTATTTTAACACCTGTGCTGGAGCTCTCTTCTGACAGGTAACATCCAAGGCTACAGCCCTAACTGTCCAGGTCTAAAAATCCACAGCTATGACAAAACAGAATTATGAATTCTCTTCATTTCAAACGGGTACTCCAGTAGATTAAATTATAAATGGGTGGGTGGGTACAAAGCAGGCCGAGGCAGGTAGGGTGTAGGTGGGGGTGGGCAACAAAATAATGTGCACAGCCTAGAATACCGTTTTGCAAGCCGTGCACTCAAAAAACAGGCCACCGTTGTTAAAAATTGCCTGCTCAAACACGGCTGCACGGTTGTTTAGTCGCAAACACTCAGAATTCAGTGAGAAATTAGCCCTTTTTTCTTGGACTTTTGAGTTGCCACCCAGTCTCCCAACAGTCTCAGCCCAGTGAGCTACTACCTTTAATGCTTATATGATAGCATTTGCATCAGCTGCTGTGACATTTTGGAGACTGGAGCTGTTTTAACCCCACTCTGGCCTTGGCCTCATTCAAACTAGCCATTAGCTTGCCACCTTCCCACAGAGCTCCACCTCAACTGTCCACACTATCCCTTTAGCTTTTTTTGCAGAACACGAAATTGAGAAGATTTTAGTCTGAAAGCTGCTTACCGGTTGCTGTCTGTCTTGCATTCTTATTTGAGCATCTTTTATAGTTTAAGGAGCCTTCAAAGCCTTTTCAGGCTGGGATAAGTATACCTGACACAAACCTTACCCTTTGATTCTTTGTAGTGACTCCTTAATGGTACAAATTCCTAAGCCAACTCCTTGTCGACATGTATACAATTTCTTCCACCTCTAATCCCTCTTTTCTTTTCTTTTTTTTTACATCTTTGTAGAACCCATGTGATGACAAACGGCACAAAGACATCTGGTCTAAAGAGAAAACCTGTGACAGGTTACCTAAGTTCCTGGTTGTTGGGCCACAGAAAACAGGCAAGACAGACACATAGACACACTCAGACATGAGCACATGACACAGAACTCCCTCTGTGTGCACAGGTGTCTGCATCAGAGCCTTTTCATGTAATCCCCATTGCTCCTTTACCCCTGTCAGAAGGAGACAAAGGAGGAGGCTCCTTTCTTTCTTCCACCCACATGCTATCTACTTTAGAAAGCACAGAGATACAGCACAGAGATGCCAGTGTCTGTCTTTTTTTTCTTTCCTTTCTTTCTTTTCTTTTTTTGCTCTGTCTCCATCAAAGAGACTGAAATAGAGAAGCTTATAAAAAATGTGTATACATTACCAGAGTCCCCAGTATTCCCTCCCCCCTCGTGTCATTTCTGGAATCCTAATTGCCAGCTTTTTTTTTTTTGAAGGGGGGAGAGGTGAGGAGGTGAGGTATAACCACTAATTAACTGGGTGATGATCTCCCAAATGGAAGGAGAGGTCATCCCCGGCAACATCAGCAGCCCAACAACAATTAGATTGCTATAAAATGTCATTTTATTAGAGGGTATGTCAGGGAAAGTGTGAGGGGAGCCGCTGTGGAGGGGGGGCAGAGGGCAGGACCTGAACCGCTCTGCTGATTGGTGTCAAATGGTTTTGAATCATTTGAAAGGAGAGGCCTATGATCTTTGTGCACACACACACACACACACACACTTAGTGAATCCGCAGCCACTATAAATCTAGGAAAGGGAATATCATCCAGTATGGATCAGTGGAAGACAGCTCTCTCTCTGTCTCTCTCTCACACACACACACACACATACACACACGCTACTCTCTGCTGAGCTGAACTAACGAGCCTGGTTATGAATTATGCCCTTTCTTCCAGGAACGACAGCACTTTATCTCTTCCTGCTCATGCATCCCTCCATCTCCAGTAACTTCCCCAGTCCAAAGACGTTTGAGGAGGTCCAGTTCTTCAACACCAACAACTACCACAAAGGAATTGACTGGTGATGACACACACAGGCATGCACGCACACGCTCCCCGTCTCTCGTTCTTTGTTTTTTTGTTAGTCAGTGCCTAAGGTAAAACAAAACATAACAAACAGCCCTTCTTCATTTTGTGAGGCTGTTATAGACTGTCGTGTATCATCTCGCAGACTTCCTGTGATACGTTAAGCAGTTCAAAACGGCTCAGCAGCATCTTCAAAACGACGTTTTGATCCTGCAGACGTAAGCCAACAGACATATGGCTGCTCAAATTGACCCATAAATGGGTTACTTAGCTGACAGACACAGCTGGTCCCTTCTCCAAAGTATTCTGTAAATACTTGACTCTGAAGATTCATCGCTGAATATTGTTTAAGCGGCACCATTAAGTTTATGCCGAGCTACTTCTGGGCTCAGATAAAGTTCCAGGGCTTTGCATCTTTCAGAAGCCGCGTTTGACTTTGAAGACGTGCTCAAAACTGCGGCCGCGTGGACTGTGTAGGGGCGTGGGGTGTGCGTGCTGAGCCCACGTCTGTTCCGTCCCAGGTACATGGAGTTTTTCCCCGTGCCCTCCAACGTTAGCACAGACTTCATGTTTGAGAAGAGTGCCAACTACTTCCCCTCCGAGGAGACCCCACGGCGAACTGCTGCCCTGCTGCCCAAAGCCAAGATCATCACCCTGCTCATCAACCCGTCTGACAGGGCCTACAGCTGGTATCAGGTGAGCATGCAGAACATGGCTGAACGTTGCTTTTTTAACTCGCCACAGCTCACTGCTTCATCGTAAGCTGGGCTACATTTGTCTTCATGTGCATTAAGTTCTTCAATGATGCTTGAAGTCCCTTGTTGATACTTAGTTAGGGAGTCTGAATAAATCTGTCTTATGTTTGTGTCTTTATCTCTGCATCTCAGCAAAGAGAATGCCACAGGATCCTGAAAATGTCTGCTAAAACTTGTTTGTTCGTTGCCAGCAACAATGTGCAAGGTTTATTTTATGTTGTTGTCCATAACCCCCCCCCCCAAAAAAAAACAAACCCTAGTCTCTTATCCAGAGTGAGTGCTTTGAAGCTTTTTCGGTTGTTGTGTACCTTCCTCAGCATCAAAGAGCTCACGAGGACCGTGCGGCCCTGCAGTTCACCTTCTATGATGTCATCAGCGCAGGAAGGGGAGCGCCCGCAGAGCTGCGCTCCCTGCAGAGTCGCTGTCTCAACCCCGGCCTGTATGCCACACACCTGGAAAGGTGGCTGACGTACTACCCTCCGAACCAGGTAGTTGCAACCCAGTTACAAAGCGACGCACGCGCACACACTTGCAGACTTAATGCATACAAATCAGACTTAGTCATCAGTAGTAGTAGTAGAACAAGAGGATTGCGACATCTGTAATCTGTATTCAGGTTTTGTGAATGACACTGAATTCCCCCCCACCTGCCCCTGAAGTAAAATTAGTCTGGATGCATCTCTGTGCAGGTGATGATCATCGATGGCCATCAGCTCAGAAGCGACCCGGCAGCGGTGATGGATGAGGTGCAGAAGTTCCTGGGTGTCACTCCTCACTACAACTACTCCCAGACCCTCACGTAAGTGTTGTCACGCTGCACATCCCGGTTCACATGACGCACTCGCTGGTGCCAACGTTATGGAGAAGAAAAATGCAACACGTCCCCCAGTATTCCAAAGCTGTGAAAAGCCTGGCATCTGCTGGTAAACAGCGCACTTCACATGATCGTCTCGTGCTGACAGGGTTCCTACGCGACCTTGAAAAATCTGGAATTTACATTTAGTATTTTCCAGGTCTGGATAAAGAACGGACAAAGGAAAACTGAGCACAGGAAAAAATTTGTGTTTCAAGTCTTTATTTCTTATTTTATTGTCTAAAATATAATCATTTGTACTTCTGGAGAAAAAAAGATCACACACACACAATATGCTTTTCATATTTTCAGTATAATATATTAGAGATGTTAAAGATTCTGGACACTTTGGGAACTAAATGAAGTTTAAACATGTGGTATATAGGTGCAGACCATTTGCCAGATGTTACTCATAAAGTACGTAACTTTCTTGGCTTTTTCTATTTTACTCTGAACTAGTTTTACAAAATAAACCTCGTGTTCCACGAATGTAAACCTTGTGATTAAAAACATCAACGTGTTACAACAAAAGACAACATTTTTAGGAAGTTGTTGTCTCTGTTGTTCATCATGTAGTGCTGTCTGTACTGTATATTTACAAAAAGGTTTGGACTTAGGTGTCAAAAATGGCTAAAAAAGCCACAAAAGAAAATGTATCATTTTTGGTCTAAAGCAGTCTTAAAACTTGAATCAAGTAGCGTGTGGGAAACCCGTACTGAGCAGAATCACCTGGTCTATTTTAAAGTGGGCTCACACTGCGGAGGAACACATTCTGGCAAGTTTGTTTGCAGGAAAACATTAAATACTGTTAAAGTGTAGTAAAAAGGCTTCTCGGTTTCACATCAGACATTTTTCATCATCTGTGTTTTTATCAAATGTAAAAAATATGTGAAACAAAACATTTTTTTTAAGCAAAAATGTAAAGGTTAGGAAATAAAGGAATTTTATTGATATAAAAAAGGCATGATTTGTCAGTATTTTTAGTTTATTTAAAATGTAATGCGCACTTTGCATGTTTTTTTATTGACGGAAGCATAAAAAATACTATTGCTACTTTAATCTCAAATCCTTTGACGTTGATTTTAAAACGCTGACGCTAATTTATGAAGGCATTACACGGGAGGCAAATTAAGCAGATTAAAACTCAGATTAATTTTGTCACCAGCGAGTAGAAGGACCCAAACGCAGGACACAGGAGGCAGAGTGTGCCGGCCTAAATTAAACGACCTTAATGACAACACACAGCCACGCAGCATCTAATTGTCCATATGAACATGAATCTTTTCTTCCTGGCGCTCGCTCTCCATTAAAGATGATACATGTGACCTGTAGGGTTTGTGGTCCGTAAGAGTGGGAAGAGAAACTGTTTATTTCTCAAGCACCACTCATCAAAATGCAATCAGCCTGCAAACACTCGAGCTTCAAGACAGTGACATCTACAATTTGTGGCTCAGACTGGAACAAAGAGTGCCTCAGTCTGGAATCACAAACCCACATGCATACAAAGAATTTATAAAGAGATGCATTTTAATGAAAGGAGTACGCTCAGAATGTGTTTGTGTGTGTTTGCATGTGCAGCTGGGCTGAGTTACACAAAGTCTTTTGGTTTTTTCTTGTTTTTTGTTTTGTTTTTTTTGTTAGAAAGACAGGTTCTTTACATTCTAGCCTATTTCTTTAATCTCTTCTTTTTCTGTCTTCTCACAATAGAGGACTGCTGTCAATGGTCATTATGTCACGTTGAAGGACAAGGTGCACATGTACGCCCCTGTTCCAACAACAGCTGGGATATTCTGTTAAATGTAAATAAAACAGGATGCAACAGTTTGCAAATCTTACAAACCTGTATTTTTTTTTTCACAATAAAACACGGTAAGCCAATCAAATGTTTAAACCAAGAAATTGTACCTTTTTTTATTAAGCTATTTTTAAACTTTATGGCAGCAACACATGTAAAAAAATGAGAGACAAAGGCAACAAAAGCCTGTAAAATAAGTGGTATGAGTAAGGAACAGCTGCAAGAGCTTTTTGCAACTAATTAGGTTCATTAAAATCAGGTAAGTAAGGGAACTGGGTATAAAAAGAACATTTTAGAGATGCTAAATCTCCCAGAGTTAAAGACGGGCAGAGGTTCACCAGTCTGCAAAGAACTGCGTCTGAAAATAGTGGAACAGTTTCAGCATAATGTTCCTCAGTGGAAGACTTGAAAGACTTCAATTACCCTATTATCTACAGTTCCTGAAATGATAAAACATTTAAAGAATCAGGAAACTTCTCTGTGGCTGATAGTTAATATTGAATGCCCATTTTCTTTGGGCCATCAGGTGGCGCTGCATTAAAAACAGGTCGGATTCTGTTCTGGACACAAATCACTGTTTGTGAACACAGCTCACTGTGACATCCACAGATGCCAGTTAAAGCTCTATCATACAAAAAAGACCCTATGTAGGAGCACCACGCAGAAATGCTGGCGCCATCTCTGGGTCACAGTTCATTGATAAAATACCTAAGCAAAGTGAAGAACTGTTCTGTGGTCAGAGGAATGGAAATTTCAAATTCATTCTGGAAACCATGAATGCCACATCTAAAGAGGAAGGGAACTATCAGGCCTCTTATCAGTGCACCGATCAAAACTGTGTTTCTCTGATGGTATGTGGGTGCATTACTGTTTACAGCATGGGCAGCTTACACAACTGAAAAGGCACCATCAATGCAGAGAAGTACATGCAGGTTTTAGAACGACATATGCTCCCCTCCAGACATTTTTCATTGAGTGGAGTCCTTGTATATTTCATCAAAACAATGCTAAACCACGTTCTTTATCCATCCCAACAACATGGCTTCTTAACAGAAGAGCCCAGCTGCTGAACTGACCTGCCTGCAGTTCAGACTTCTCATCAACTGAGAACATTTGATGCATCGTGAAATGAAAAATTTGGCAAAGAATATCCAGGACTGTCGAACAGCTAGAATCTTCCCTCGAACAGGAATGGGACAATTCAATACAAAACCTTCATCAACTGGTCTGCTCAGTTCCTAGACATTTACAGACTGTTGTTCAAAGAAGAGATGATGCTTCATAGCAGAAAAATTGGCCCTGTCCCAACTTTTTAGAGATGTGTTGCTGCCAGCAATTTCCAAATTACTCTACTTTGTTTTCTTAAAAATGGTACAATTTCTTAGATTAACCATTTGACATGTTTACTATGTCCCATAGTAAAAATATGAGTTCATGAGATTTGCAAATCATTGCATTCTGTTATTATTTACATTTTACACAACGTCCGAAAGTTTTCAGAATTGGAACCGTAAATCCTGCACCAAATTTCCATGCACAGCTGTATTTGTGCAAATATAAACAAGTGTACATGCAAAAAAAGCAAGTACTCTCGGGCAAAGCTTTTATTTGTATGTACCTACATATATGGATATATTTATTTGTATGAATAAATATGTGTAGGTTTTTACAGAGGCATCAGCCTTCTCTGCCTGTGCCAGGTTGTCTTATTACGTGCTCTGAGGGCGAACCACTCTTTGCTCTGTGCTGCTAAGATCAAGATTTTACATTCACAAGCACTGCTCTTACAGCCGCAAAGGGAGCATTATGCAAAAATCACACTTATTAAAAAATGTCTTCTTTACCTTTGTGTATTTGTCCTCACATTCATGGTATGAAATGTGATTTTTATTTCAGACACGGCGCCTTCAGTCCCCAGAGAGATTTCCTCTCTTTTCAGTGAAAAGGCTGTAGATCTGGTCGTGTATCTTTTTTTTTGTTATTCAGAAACTTACACTAACTTTGTTCTCATAATTTTGACCTCAGGAACGAATAATGCTAAAATGTCAAAAAAAAAATAAAATCTTTTAGTACATTACACAAATATGTTACATAATAAAACAAAGCTGTAATGATGTGGCTAATAGAAATTGTTATATCCACTCAAAAAAATTAATAAATAAGTAAACTTATTGAATAAACAACAAAAGATGAATAGTGAATGCTTTTCTTTTATTAGGTATTGTCGCATTTGGTTGAACTCATATTACATTAATGCAACATTCCAATAAAACAAAGAAAATACTTTGTGTTATTAAAGAAGTTAATATTATTTTAAAACAAATATTTTGACTAGAAGAAGATATTCTAAGCTAAGCTAAAGCTAAAGCTAGCAAGAGACCAACACATATGCAGTAATTCTGAACACATTCAGTGTAATTGTGTGTAGGGGAAAAAAAGGTTTAATGTGTTATTTTTTATGAAAGATTTTGTTTTAATTATTAGATTTATATTCAATAAAGAAAACAAACAAAAGAATGGTTTAACAAACCTAAACCCAAAGTGTTAATGTTGTGCAAACCTATTTTTATTTAAGTCCATCAAACATCTACCTTGGTTTATTTTTTTTCAGCGTAAACACCCAGTGACACATAGCCTAATAACTGAGGAAAAAGCTTATAAAAAGCTGTTACTTTTGATACGTGTAAGTAGGTGGAGTGTGGTTGGTGTATTATGTTCCCCCAATCACATCCCAACTACTGAGAAAGAAGGGGGGGGGGTCAAATTACTTCTCAAGCATCCATCTCACTGGAACACACCGAGCCTGTAAAGAAGTAGTTATTAAAGAAAGTCGGTCAGAAGTGAAAGTATCAGCTGACAAAATTTTTAGGTTTTGTTAAGCCAGCTTCTGCAAAGAAAGCATATGTATACAGAGCTTCATTTGTAGTTGAACCCTCAGCGACAGGCTGCTGTCATACAGGAAACAGTCAAAAAAAAAACAAGAATGTCTGATTGAATGCAGTAAATAAAAGAGTCTGGCATTGGTGTTCAGCCGTGCACGCTGAGGTAACCAGCTGATGACAGGGAGAACCGGCAGAGAGGGAAACACGGGCCAAAGGTAAAACCCAACGCTCCTTACGGGCATAAACATTTCAAAATAAAACCATTCTTTGCGGATCGTTATCCAACATGGAAACTGTCGTCAGTGACAGTTCAGCCACCGCGCCCGTTACTTGCCCGCATGAAGGGGCGGCGGAAGACAGCAAGAGAAATGAAACGAGACGTTGCTCAGTTTACAGCCGTCAGACAGACACTGTTGGCTGCAAAGGTCGTGTTGAATATGCATTAATTCTGTCTGCCTTGTTTGAGCAAGGCAAAGTAAGAGGCCTCCTTTGAGGTTCAAACATTAAATACGAAGCACTGCTAAAAATATGCTATATTAAAGCTTTCTTTATTTCTATTTTTCTCTTTCTCTCAAGATTTATTCAACACACTGGGGATGTTGCCCACCAGCTTTTTAAATTGCCGATTGGCTTCACTTCCTGTTTTAAAAGTTTAATTTTTAAAAAGTGTTCTAATTGATTAACAAGTGGCACCATTTTAGAAAAAAGTTTCATTCATGCACAATCTCCTTCATCAGCAGAGGACTCAGGCTTTAAAAAAAAAAAAAAAAAAACAGGGTCAAAAAAACAAGCTTCCAATGATGTTAATGTTCAACAAGACATTATTTAAACCTTGTGCTTGAAATGGGTCTTTTTCTGTCAGACAATGGCGTTAACATGGTGCTGCAGAGAGACGAACATGAGAACAGGTTGGATTTTCTTCCATTCCAGCTAATTTCAACCCAGTCATGCCCGGGCGGTCCACTCACAGTTTTTGTGTTTCATAGGAAAGAATCACTGAGTGTTATTCGGTTTTTCTGGTGTTCAGTGCACTATCACATGTTACATGGGTCAAACTGATGGGCTATTAGGTCTTCATGGGGGTTTTTATGCACCTATTTAAAGGACTTGTTGAAAATTTAAATGAAATTACAACCAAATTTTGAAAAAGTTGCAAACTTGTATAAAGTTAAAATAAAAACACAATGCAATGACTTGCAAATCTTATACTTTATTCACAGTGAAACATAGTGAGCATATTAAACGTTTAAACTAAGAAATTGTAGGGTTCTTTTTCTTTTTAGGAAATAAATAAGGTCATTTGGAATTTTATGGCATTGACACATCTCAAAAGAAAAAAAGTGGGGACAGGGGCAACAAAAGGCTGTAAAAGTAAGCGGTACAAATAAGAAACAGCTGGAGGAGAATTTTGCAGCTAATTCAGTTAATTGGAAACAGGTCAGCAAGAGGTCTCGGTATATAAAGAGCATTTCAGAGAGGCTGAATGTCTCAGAAGTAAAAAAATAAAATAAAACAGTGTCTAAAGGTAGTGAAACAATATAGTAGTAACATTATAACATAATGTTATTATGTTATAAGAGCTGTCCCTGTCCTGGAAATGATTCAACCCATGACTCTAACTTCATACAAATCGTTACTCTTTGCCTAAAACAGCCATTAAATCTTTTAAAATGTATATATATTCTGGTTACTTTTCCTAACAGAGTCCTTTCTGCTTTCCTCCTCTCACAGCTTTGACCCTCAAAAGGGCTTCTGGTGCCAGCTTCTAGAGGGAGGAAGAACGAAATGTTTGGGGAAAAGCAAAGGAAGAAAGTATCCTCCTATGGAGCCGGAGGTAAATTTGTTTTGGAGCTAAGACGGGTGTGTGCTCAGAGGCAAATGTTTATAGGCTTTGGATTAAACGACTAAAAAAGCCGCTAACACAAAGGGAAGATGTGACTGGCAGTGACCACCCACAATCCTCTCCATCGCTGCAGCGAATACCCCACAGGGCTCAGTGCAGAGGTGGAAACTGCATCAGAATCAGCTGTAGTCATAAACCTACAACCTAATGATGAGGACTCGGTAGGCACACATACAAAGAAAGGGGGAAAAAAGGAGAGAGAAATGCAGATTAGGACTGAAGTAGAAAGGGAGTAGAAGAAGAAAATCCAAGACTGAATGTTTGTCCTACATTCTGACTCCGCAGAGCAGAGAGCCGACCTGCTGACGATGAATCACATTCGCGCTCACACGGAGGCCAGCTCGTAGACGTATCCTGTCTCCACACATGTGCTCACACGCAGCTCCTGGCTGCGCCGCCGTGTCACCTGTAATTAAAATTTATTTTGGCTTCCAAGGATCGAGGCGGCGGAGCGAACAGCGGGGTGGCGAGACGAGAAAAGGGGTGGGGGGCTGGTTTTCTCTCTCTGTTTTCCCTTGTTTTCATGCTTAAGCAGGAGGGGGAATCTTCAGACGCCTCGCGATTAAAGAGGGCTGCGGTGCGATTCTGAAACAATTATCGATGCATCCATAATCACGTGCCAAAAAACCATAAACTCCAGAGCATACAGTCAAAAAGAAATAAAATATTTTTACCCTATACTGTGATATAAAACAGTTTTTGTTCAGACAAGATTATTGAAACTATTTCGGAGTCAGCCAGTCCTCACTCACACGTCTGCAGCTGGTGCAAAATGCCGCTGCATGTCTTTTAACAGGAACACGTGAGAGAGAACACATTACCCACTGGCTGCCCGTGTGTTTTAGAGTTCATTTTAAAATTCTTTTGTTTGTTTGTAAGGTTTTAAATAGCCTTGCCCCACCTTATTTAACAGAGCTTCTTCACCGCTCTTCTCCCTCTCGGTCACTCGGGTGTGCTGAGCAGCTGCTCCTGGTCGATCCCAGGTTTAAGCAGAAGCTTAGAGGAGACAGGGCCTTCTCTGTCTGTGCCCTTAAACTATGGAATGCTCTGCCTTTGCACGTTCGACAAGCCCCTTCACTGTCCATTTTTAAAACTGGTTTGAAAACTTATTTTTACTTATTGGCCTTCAACCCAACTGGGACTTGATTTTACTTAATTTTTACTGGTATTGATTTTATCTGTCTAACTGCATCGTTTTATTGTGTTTGGAATTGAGTTATTAATTCATCTTGTGTGTTTAGCCTTGTTATTTATTTTCATGCTTATTTTATTTATTATTGATGTTCAGCACTATGTTCCAGCTGAGGCTGGTGTTAAAGTGCTATATAAATAAAGTTGATGATGATGATGATAGTTAACACAAATTGTGCCAAAATGTAGATTACAGGGCCACAGGGTTTGGTTGCAATGGATTCATCACCTGTTAGAGCAGGGGTGGCCAATCCTGGTCCTCGAGGGCCACCATCCTGCATGTTTTACTTGTTTCTCTGCTGCAACACACCTGATTTGAATCAGTGGGTGATTAACAGGCTTCTGGAGAACATGAAGAGATGATTTAACCACTGAATCAGGTGTGTTGGAGCAGGGAAACAAGAAAAACATGCAGGATTAGAGATTACCATTCTGTAAAGTTTTCAACACATTCCGGAGACTTTTCTTGTGAATGCCGTTTCAGCCCAGATACCACCTTTAGTTTTAGTAGTGGCTGGCTGTTTTTCTCCTCTGGCTAGAAACGCGTTCACAACTTCCATTTAGTGTGGTTCCCGTCAAGGTCACCTTCCCCCTTTTACCTTCACAGACGTAGAAGTTCCTTCAAACGCTGGTTTTCAAGGCAGAAGGTGCCACTTGTATGTTGCACCTCGGGTGTGTGGTCCTGATGGTGCTTCCGTCCACACGTCAAGCGTTTTGCCTTTTGCAGGACGTTAATAACGTTAAATAGTAGTAGATTTTTGATGTTTTCAAATTAGTTCGGATTATAACGCCCACCTCTACCCGTAAAGCACAGGATGTAGTCTTTCTTTGGGAAAAAAAAACCCAACCAAGCTCACCTGATAACTGTAACCTGTCAGTAAGTCTCGCAGTTTTTGTCGATTTTCCCTCACAAATGCTTTGTCCCTTAATTCCTCCTTGTCATCACTTGTTCATGCGAATTCCGACTGATTAGTCTTTCTTTTTCCTGACTCCTCTCCCCGACCTGTCCCGACCCCCACTGCCCTCCAGGCCCGTGCGTATCTCTCAAAGTATTACAGGGAACACAACGTGGAGCTGTCGAAGCTGTTGCATCGCCTCGGACAGCCCCTTCCCTCGTGGCTGAGAGAGGAGCTGCAGAAGGTCAGCGTCATTGTCACCTCACCCCCGTACATTCAGTTTAAAGGTTAAGTCTTGTAATATTTTAGACAGCAGTTGTAGATGTACATCCAGTGTTTGCTTTCTGAAAATTTCCTTGAAATCTGTCCAGCAGCTCATGAGATATAACATGATAAGAGATAAAAACATGATCGTCTGTGGCGGTGGGCAATAAGAATACATACCAGCGAGCTTTGCACCCGACAGTACAGGATTCCCAATAAAACCAAAATATTTGGCTGGAGTAGCAGTCTCTTAACCAAAATACAAAGCATGTCAAACAGAGCTGGCAAAGAGTTTTTATTTTGTATTTTTTTTATTATTTCATTACTTCCTAATCTTTTGGATTATTCAAAGTATGCTAAATGCTCCTTTCTCACCACATCTCAGTCCCAGTTCTTTTATTCCATTTAAGATTGTCTCAATGAATCATTCGCTTGAAACAGAGGGAGCCACTTGACGTGTCTTTTGAGCAT
>NC_051432.1:10027690-10046072 GCF_001649575.2 Kryptolebias marmoratus
GGATGGATGGATGGATGGATGGATGGATGGATGGATGGATGGATGGATGGATGGATGGATGGATGGATGGATGGATGGATGGATGGATGGATGGATGGATGACATGAACAGCTCAGAAGAAAACGGGACTGAAAAGAAGCGCCACGTTCTAACGGTAAAGAACTGAACTGCAGGAGACCACGAGGGTTCGGCACGTCTTCGGCCCGAACCCCGTTCTGAACTGACCCTCCTGCAGACCTGCAGTGACTTTGATTGTTCATGTTCTTTTATTTTCTGCTTTATTTTATTTTATTTGTTTCCTTTAACTTATGTTGCCAGAGCAGCGCTGGTCAGCTGTGCATGGTTCACATTAAAAAAAAAAAAAAAAGACTTTGCACTGAGTTCCGTTAGGTGTATCTCCAAGACAAGGTTTGTTTTCTTTGGTTTGTTTTGTTTTGTTTTTATTTTAGTCAGAGTCGGAAAGACTACGAACAGAAGATAAGTGCATGGACTCAGGGCGGGTGACAGGCAGTTACTTTACATGATAAGCTCTTTTTTTTTATTTGTAAATTATTATTTTGTAAAGGAAAGTAGTTTCTGATAGATCTGGCAGCCTTGTTTACCCTTCAGTATGTCACTTGACACTTTTAAGGAGAAGGTTTGAACTGGAGACCGAAGCTAAAAACCTTGTGGTTGCTGCTGTAACTGCAGGCTAGTTTTGTTTGTTTCAGTGTCTCATTTAAAGTGATGATCTAAATCTTTTAAAGTGGGCTTCAGTGGAGAGGCCATGAACAATAGTATCTTACCTTTGATAGCCCTTTGAACAAACTCAGTTTGGAGGAAAAGAGTTTCATTCTGACCAGATTGACTAGCTAATGGCTAGTCCGATTGGAGCCCATTGACTGTATAAGATAAAGCTGGACCTTGTGTCCTAACTGTTTGTGTTTTGTTGAGGATTGAAGCCACAAGACCTGGTTTTATGGGAGCTGATAGGTTGTATTTTTGGAAACAGTGTCTGTGCACAAGAGATGTGGGGAAAATTCATGGTGTCACATGATCCTTTCTTTTTAGCATGAAATAATTAATTACAGCTAAATGTAATGTATATAAAAAATTAAGAGTTGAACATACAGTAGGAAGTGAAAAGTTACAATAACCAATAAGAGTCAACACCTGAAAATGTATTTCTTTTCATTTTACCAAGGCCAATGACCCATTTGTTTACATGGAGTGGGCGGGGCTTCAAAACTTGCTCTGGGACCAGCTGACAGAGAAGCTGGTCCCGTTCTGGCTTCAACTGACAGATTCGTGTTGAGTCATGGGGCTAGGTCTGAAGTAGATCACCTTTTCCCAGTGGTTCATGTCAGTGCTGTTTTAGAAACCTTTACGCTGCCATTAGTTTCACACCACCAGGTTATTCAGGCAGAAATATTATGACATCGGTGCAGGAAGTGTCCCAGGCTGCATCAAAAGAGCTGCAGCTCGCTGCTGCTTCCTGTATTTGCACATGTACAAATTTACCTAAACTGCCTAGCCATCCATCCATTTTCTGTACCCGCTTCTCCATTCCGGGTCACGGGGAGCTGGTGTCTATCCCCAGCAGTCAGTGTGCGAGAGGAAAGGGACACCCTGGACGGGTCGCAAGTCCATCGCAGGGCCACTTAGAGACAAATGAGACAAACAACCATTCACACCTAATGACATTTTAAGAGTTACCAATTAACCTAGCATGCATGTTTTTGGTCTGTGGGAGGAACTGGAGTTACGTAAATTACAATATAATGAAAAGTGACGGCAATTTAAAGGTTTCTAAAATAGTGTTCACTGCTGTGAACGTTTTGAGATTTGAGTTGCAGCATTCCACTTTGATCTAGGCCCCGTCCAAACTAGCCATGAGCTCGTCAGTCTGGTCAGAACTAAACTGTTTGTCCAAACTAAGGTCAAACAAAGCGCTATCAACAACAGGTAAGATATTAATAGCTCATAACCTTTCCCCAGAAGACCCACCTCAATAGATCTAAATCATTCCTTTAAATCTCAATTTTTATTTTTTTTTCTCGCTTTTGAAAACTATAGTGGCCTGTGTGTTTAGCTTCAATTTGAATGCAAAGATCCCTAAATGTCAAACACAAAAACCAAAATTAAAAAAATGAATATAAATGTCCGCATACAATGTATTTTTTTAAGACGCATGTCAGCAAACATTGCTCACTTTTTTGCGGGGGGGGCTCCTGTGGTTAGAAATGAGTACGGTCACTATAGTTAAAATATAGACTTTTATCTGACAGGTAAGTTACCATGAACTGCATGGGATCTGCTCTTTTACGTACAGTATTTATAATGATAGAAACCTAACGATAATCTTGAAAAATAGGCTCATACCTGGTGTAATAATATTAATACATATCAAGGTAAGTCATTTTGTATCGACTGGGGCAGTTCAGGAGTAGCTCAGAGGAATCAGTTTTACAGTTATAAACATGGACGTTTTTGCCAATATTATTCAACAATATCATCAATCTAATAAAGCAATCATTTTGAAACAGGTTATTCAGCATTTTATATCTCTTTCATAATATACATTTTTAATGACACATTTAATTTCCTCTAAAGAAAAGTCTGAATCAAAGTCCATTTGTAGGTTTGTATTTCTGCACTGCCACAGCCCCCATCAGACATCACAGCAGTAATTAGAAAATGTAAGAAAAAACAAGTCAGACCAGGACAAAAAGGGGGGGGTGTAAGATGCTGGCAGGCGAAGAGTCCATAAAACACCATAACCAAGTGGCTGGAATGGTGTACAGGAACCAGGAGTATGGACTGAAGGTTCCACAGTCAAAGACTCCACCACCAGCTGAGATACTGTGGGAACTCCAGATCCAGACTGACCAACAGGTGATGGCTAACCAACCTGACATCGTGGTGGCTGACAAACAGAAGAAGGCAGTGGTGATAGATGGAGTGAGTGACTTTACTATTAGGAAGAAGGAGCACGAGAAGCTGAAGAAATACCAAGAGCTGAAAAAGGAAATGGAGAAGCCGTGGAAAGTAAAGACCTCAGTGGTGGCAGTGGTCATCATAGCACTCGGTGCTGTGACCCCCAAACTGGAAGAGTGGCTCCAACAGATCCCAGGAACAACCTCAGAGATCTCTGTTCAGAAGAGCGCATTCCTAGGAACAGCTAAGATACTGAAGAGAACCCTCAAGCTCCCAAGCCTCGGGTAGAGGACCTGAGCCTGAAGTGTCATCTCTTCCAAAAAATAGGAAATGTTGAGAACAGTGAAGCACATGTAAAACTTAAATGGCTAAAGATATTTCTGACAGATTCAAATTCTCTCTTTGATGAACAAGAATTAAAAGTTTATGAGTTGACCCTTACAAAATAGAGCCTTAGGATGCAGTCCTTGTACACAGTGACACAAACATTTGTGAGTATTAAAAGACTAAAATATCACGTTTCTTTTTTTTGTTTGTTTCTGTAAACAACTGGCTTTGGCATTACCACATCTACAGATGGAAATGTGCTGGCTTAAAGTCAAAAAGCAGAAAAATAATCAATTTTTTGAGTAAAAATGTAAACAGACTTTTTTTTTACATTTACAAAACTCTTGTGTTTTATAGATTGTTTCCATTAAATCTTCTGGTACTGGTCTGTACTGGTAATAGTCTTTTTTGTTTGTGAGGGGCCTCAGCTCAACTCAAGCTGGTATGCTAACTTTTTTCTTTATACGTCTTCAAAGAAAAGATGTACTCCACATTTCTTTTGTCATCAAGTGAAGAGTCAGCATTAGTTTGGGTCAATTTTGGAGAAAATATTGGATTAGGAAAATGAGCTACTCTGAAAGATTATAGTTTTTCTTTTTGCTGCAGTCAGAGTTATTAGCCACATTAATAACCCTTTTTTATTTTACTTTGAAATGAGTAACTTTTAGTCTAAGGGTTCTTAAAACCAAAAGTCAACATGGATTTACGTGGCAAAAAAAAGTCAAAAGCAAATCAAATAGTGTTTATATGCCATCTAACAAAACCTCAAAACTACTAGAAGTGCTTTATGATTTATGAAATTTTTTTAGCATTACTTTGTAAAGATTTCCATCACTGAGTGTTTGCACAAGAAAACATTAAAAACCCTTAAAGGCTGTGCTGTAATTATTACTCAGCATTTACCATTAAGGCTCTAAATTCTAAATTGCAGTGTGTAAGAAAAACCACAAGAGGGCGTGTTTAGACTGACAGCCTAACTGTCTTCCAGCTGAGACAGAGAAGCCTAAAAAAAGAAACCAGACCCAGACATTTGCACGCATGTTTTACTTGTGTAAGCATTAAAAGGCTAATGTTGTTTTTCTTTTGTTTCCTAATGTGGGCACATTCATATTGGTTTCCCAGCTCTTTCTGAGCGATGTTTGAACATCAGTTTTTAACTTGTAAATCTTTTCTACAAGTTTATTATGAAAATAAAAAAAAACATTTGTTTTCCACATCCAAAGCCTGAAAGTTCAGTAACCTTGGTTGTTGTGGAACATGTAGGACACATTGTCCACATCTAAACTTTTAAAGACATTAAGCTCTTTTTTTCACGTTTGACTTGAACACGGTCAACCCAAGTGAATTTTACTGCAGTAATTATTTGTGCTACAGTTTAAAAAAGAAATATTAGGATATGAGGGGAGAGACTTTGGCTTGAGGGGAACCAAATCTACCTTGAAAGTACGGGATGTCAAAGACGACTTTAAAAGGAGGGGGACATGTTTAAGAGTCAACTTTCATTACTGTAACAGTTACATTATCATAAATTTTAAAGGTAGTGAAAGTTAAATCCAAGAAACATCAAGTGCTGGGTAAAATGTGCACATTTCTTCTCAACATTTTCTTTACCACAAGTTTTAGTTTCTTGCTTTACTTGGTATCTCATTTTCCTTTTCAAATGGGAACAACTCAGAAACTGGTTGCCATTCCTGTCAACACTTTGCAACATTCCACTGACTTGTTGTGTGCAGAAGCATTGTCTGACATGGAGGAGCTGCCTTTGACAGGGTCCTGTCAAAAAAACATACCTGAAAGGCTTCTGTCATCACAGCAGCTGTCACCTCTTAAGCTTTATGACAAAAGTGGGACAGCCTTTTAGAATGCTATTACTGACATGTATTTACATAAACAGCTTCTGGCTGTGTTGACTTTCACATGTGAAGTGATCGAGAAGAAAAAACACGGCCGCCTGACTTCTTACAAAATGTGATTTTTATGAGGAAATGTTTGAATACATCACAATATAACACAAAGTAAACAACAAATTAAAGAGAAGTAAAGTGTCTATGTTGCCCTTCTGTATCAGAAGAAAGGCAACATCAAAATACCAAACAAGGACAACATTTTGACGAAACAACAGTTAGGATTATTGTTTTGTGCTTTGATTCAGACACACCTTTTGTTTTGTAAACATTCCTCAGCACAAAGTCAAGATTACCAATTTTTGGATTTATAGTATAAAAGCCTGAGCAATATTAAGACCTGAAACATGATTTGTATTTTTTTCACAGATTAAAACAAAAAAAAAAACATATAAAAAGAAGAGAAAAAAACATGAGGTTTCATATTTCACATTGGCAAATGTCAATATGACTACAATACTGAACACAGAAGCACCAAATATCATGCAGGTAAAGTACCAAAATAGGGGATTTTAGTGCAAGTTTGCAAAATTTCTTGTCATGCCACTGCTTATATGAATGCACAAGTGCATGCATGAGCAGTCTGCTATGTGTTTGGGCCCTTTTTCAACATATGTGTTTCATGTAATAAATTACAATGTACGTTTATAACAAAAGCAAGCACAAAAAAAAAAAAAAAAGATTTTCAACATAAAATAGTTTTTAAAAATTTGTAGTCTGCAGTGTTACAATGACAGTAATGTCATATTTGTGTGTTTAATAACTTCAAATATTATTTGTTTAAATAAGTGCTTATGACTCAAATAAAAACAAAAAAAATTTCCAAATAAAGCAAAATATAAGGAGAGTGGAAATCAGCACTGTCCTCTTACCTTACCCCCCTCCCGCCCCCGTAAACCTCAGGTTACCACCTCAGTGAATAATGCCATGACATCAGATCATCAGGACCACAATGTATTGCTGCCTTGGCCCACACATCTGACCCGTCAGTCCTTGAGAGCCATTAAGTCTGATTGAGAGGTCCGTTCCTTTGGTTCGTCGCTCTTTTATCGCCTTTTCTCATCACGTCCAATCACTTTGCGTATCCAGGAGCTGAAAGCGGACACTTTGGTGTAAACGCCCGGGGACTGCTGCGTCCTGCAGGCGTGGCCCCAGGACGTGACCCCGTAAACCACCCAACCCCCGCCCGGCCGCTCGCACACCAACGGGCCCCCGCTGTCGCCGCGGCAACTGTCCACGCGCCTCTCGGACTGGGTGCTCCCGGCGCAGAGCATGCGGCTTGTGAAGGCGCCGTGGAAGTACTGCTGGCAGTGGCGGCGCGGCAGAAGGGACAGGGCGGCTTGCTGCAGCGTCTTCGAGTACGAGCGTCCTGAAAGGAGAGCGAGGACGGAGAGTTCAGGAGAGCTTAGGTGGTCATCTGCAAGTGTCAAAGAAGGTGGGCGTCGGCTTAAAGTGAAGCAACCTGATTTCATTACTGCTGCCTTTGAGAAACTCTGCATTTGTTTGCATCTCGTGGCTCAGAAGGAAATTTTGTACAGAAACATGGTCTGCTCAGACATTTTTTACCTTAGTTTTTTTTTTTTTTGAAAAACAAAAGATTCACTTTCTTTGATACACTTGAAGTCATGGCCCTTTTTCCCGCCACACAGACCGAGGTCAAACGGCAGGTCAAGCAAATTAGCGACAACAACCATTCTGACTTTCCAGAGCTGCAATGACGCTAACTTGTTACTGAAAACTGAAAATAAGTCGAGTCCTCTGGCAGGGTGTCAGCCTTCCTTTTTCCTAGTCTTGCTGACCACATAGTGTCAGAAACTATCCACGACAGCTTCGAGTAGCGCGCGCGTGGAAAAAATTTGCCTTGCATGTGTGATATGAGAGAGGCAGCTAGCCAAACACAAACAGCTGTACACAGCAGACATGCAGCCTTGAGTCAGATGGCTGTTGCTAAACATTGCAGACTCTAAATAGCCTGTGGGACTTACTTAAGCAAAGCAGTAAAACTATCCTACCACACACACACACACACACACACTCACAAACATGCAAACTTTATTACACGTGAATTGTACCGTATTAGGCAGATTAAAGAAAAAAAAAAACACTTCACAGCCAGCAGTTCATGCTCTTGTATCGTGTGAGCATGACACTTTGCAGACCTTTGTAACCGGGTTGCTGTGATTAATGACATCAGCGTGTAATTTAAAGATCACTAACAGATGTGTGCCTGCGTACAGACTCAGACGTATGGCCTGAGTCTGAAAATGAAGTCGAACAAGTGCATTTTAAAAGAGCAGGATTAATTACCGCGTGAAAATTAATAAAATTGTTCTCACGTTGTATTTTTGGAACCAGTGCCACGCTCTTATTTAGCCTTTGGAAAATGTACAACAACTAACCAACATTTTTTTGTATTGTTTACTATAAAATCTGTGACTGATTTCTGAAATCGTGCCGTGTACTCCAAGCTGCTCGCTAAACTCCACATTCAAATCCACCCACACACACACACACACACACACACGGTTTACCTGTGTCCCCCCAGCCAGTAATATGACAGTTGCTGGCTTGTTTGAGCACTCGCTCTCTCTTCATGGGCAGACAGGCGGGGAGGACGTGACGGCTGAATGACACGCACTGCCCCGGCGTCTGGCCCACGGCTCCCAGAGACAGACGAACCAAGGCCAGGTCGTAGTCGTTGCTATGGGAATGGTAGCTTGGATGGAGGACAATTTGATCCACGCCGTACTCCTCTTCATACTCCTCTGGGACGAGGGAGTGGTAGTCGCCCACTCTTACTTTGTACTGCTTGGTGCTGTTTCCATACCTGCAGAAATCAGATAAGGGAGAGTTTGGACCATCAGTCCCACGGCCGATTTATAAACTCAAGGAAACAATTTTTGAATGTGTGATAATATTTGTGCTGCTGTACTCAAGGTGGCAAAAGTGTACACTTTCTTGCTAGCTTGGAAATTGTTTTATAAGTTTTAAGATTTTATCAAAATTGTACTTGTCTCACAGTGTTTTACCTTATTACCAAAGAGGAAACTGTTTTAGTTAAAACAAATGAAACACGGACATGCATAACAATTACATTAAAGCACAGAAAACTCTTCCACGGTAATAATAAGCCTTTAAAAGCTAATCAGTTGCAGATGTATATCCAGTGACTGCTCTCCCAGAGTTTCATTAAAATCCATCCAGTAGCTCATAAGATATTCTGGTAACAGACGAATGAGGTGGGCTTCAAATACTGTTATTGATGGCAATTTTTTAAACAAATATATTATGTAACCTGGTAGCACTGAGAATGTCTTGGGGATCAGACTCGGCTGCAAAAACCCGAGCAAAAAACGACCAGTGGATAATAAAATCGAAAAAGCCAAAGACCCAAACTGAAGCTGGTCTGAGAACAAAACGAGAACACTAAAGCCACGACAAACCCGATACAGCCAAACAAATATTTTAACAGTCTCGTGTTTTACAAACAAAGTCAGCCAGACTGAGAGAGGAGCAGAATGAGCGATGGGCAAGAAGGGAACAGGAAGGGGGCGAAAGAAGGACGACTCTGGACCGAGCCGAGGCTCTGTGTCCAGTTACACATGGTCGAGAGTTTCCGGAAAGATCTCCTGACCAGAGAGTGCCAACGCATTTCTGGCAGAGCAAAAACGATGCTGACCAACCTTTTAAGTATGCCAGCAAACACACACACTACAAAGCTAACAGTGGACATGGAGTAACAGGAGACAGCCATTCAAAAGCATAAAAGCAAACAGGGCTCAAAATGCACTTTTTAGTTTTTTTTATTTATACTTCTTATGAGAAGCATTTATGTGACTGTTAGCAGGAGCTCAGCGGTGCAGTTCAACATATAAATAGATTTAATGTGTTCAGAACATGTGACCGCTGACCTGAGGTCCCTTTTTATTTTAATAATGAGAGCATATAGCGCGCATATCGTCTTATTTTGGTCATCGTACATGAAAGGTGACACTGTCAAGTCGGAAGTGCCTCTTCTGGCCCGTGTGCTCTGGCTTGCACGTCAACAAATGTCTCCTGGAAGCTGTCGGAGCTGAGACTAACAGCTCGGAGCATGAAAGGCCGATACGTGTTCGCAGCCAGGAGAACAACCTTCAAGTGTTTGACATTCACAGTTACGATGTTCTCAGAAGGGAAAGTGAAGCCTCATAAATACAGTATGACCAAATGGTAATTGCTAATGTTATTCTCATTACTAAGGTGCTGTTTACGCCTCGATCAGACCACGCTGTTTTCCGTGGCGCGGTTATTTTATTTATTTGTAGCAACACGTGTAAAATTTGGTCATTAAACCCTAAACTAAACTGTTGACTGAACCTGTCCTCAGAGGAAACACCTCGAGCTTTTCAAAGTCATACGTGTAGCTGTCACTGTAAAAAGTGACAACCGTTTACTTCAGCGACGCAGACATGCGCAACAAATATTTCTGCTTTGTGATTATGAAATACACACGGGCATTTAGGTGTGCGCGCAGCTTTTGTGCGACAATAAACGTTTGAAATAATTGCCTGCTATTAGTGTGACAGTTAGCGCCGCTATAATAAGGACTCAAATGTTATGCATTCTTTGCCGAATACAAAAGATCAGTTTGTCAAATACCAAAACCGTTCGGCACAAAATGCGACGCCTGAGGCGGTATGTGAGGTATCATCTTAGTTATTACATCCACAATATGCTCTGAAAACTACAAATAACCCCTAATAATGATTTTGTCTTGCTATAACCACACCCTCTATTCAGTCTTGTGATGTCACTCTCACTGTCGACTGATATTGGTATGCCGAATGCACGTTTGGCATGTGAAGCTGCACTACGTAAGCTTTAGTGAATGAAAGGCCCAGCATTCCTTGAAGGGATGCATCTCGCATTTTAGATCGTCTCGTGTTGAGAAATGGTAGCGTTGTAGCCGTTTTAGTCGAACCTCGAAAGCGACGCAGCGCAGTCTGGTGTGATACCGCAACATGCCGAGCCCGAAGCACAGCACGTGTTGCGAATGACTCTCAGCTACTAGCACGCCAAATTTTACCACAGCGTTTGTCTGGTTGGCTGAGTTATTGCCCTTTTTAAAAGTTAATGAGCCGTAGATGTACATCTTTAAAATTTGTTTTTGAGGTTTAGGAGATATTTTGGTAATGGACAGAAAAATGAAACACATCCATAAAAAAAAAAAAAAAAAATACAGCAGAGCAACTTAAAATGAAACATCTATTGTCGACTTTGTGGTTGGGGGTCTCCTCAGCAGCTGCCGTCTTCTTTGTATGCATTAAGTGATTGATTTCAGGCTGCTGGCGCCACGTGGAGGCCCCCCAGACCAGATGAAGTAGGAAATAATTGACTTTTTTTTTTCCTACCACCTGCACAATAGCTGCAGCCAAAACCACACCCCAGAGTCTTACTGCCATCAGTTGGCTTCCCAGGAACTTGACAGACTTGAATACACTCATCTCAAGCTCATGCAATACTGCAAACTGTCGTGCTCAGAATATTTGTTGTAAATTACTCTCGGCTTCTACCACATCCAATTTTAGCTTCATATTAGTAAAACTGAGAGAATTATAATCATTTTTGTGTTGGTTATTGACAGTTCGCTGTGGTAACCATCTTAAATTGGGTTGATTTCAAAAGTTAATCAGTTGTAGATGTTCATCCAATTGATTACTTCTTACAGATTTCATTAAAATCTATCCAGTGGTTCATGAGATGTATTCATGAGACAAACAGGGTTTACTCCAAAAATTAATACTATAGTTTTAGGCAAATATCATGCACAATGAGTAGTACTTAGAGTATATGTTGTGAATGAGTTTTAGCTACAACTACACCAAGTTTTAGCATGAAATTTGTAAAACTGACTGAGCTATAGACATTTTGTGTTTACAAATGTGAGCTGCCTGTCGCAGTCATCTAAAATTGGATTGACTCCAAAAGTTTATCAGTTGTAGAAGTCCATCCAATTATTATTTCCTGAAAGTGTCAATAAAATCTATCGTGTGGTTCATGAGATATTTTACTAACAGACAAATAAAGTAGACTCCAAATAGATAATGGTGAAATTTTAATTGAAGAACTTGTGCAATCTGTTTGAACTCAGATTATATGATGAGGATTAGTCTTGGCTACTAACACACCAGATTTTAGGTCAATACTGAGTTAGAGCCATCTTTGTGATGGTTGTTTTGATTAGCTATGGCAGCCATCTTGAATGAGGTTTACTTCAAAAGTTAATCAGTTGTAGATGTACATCTAATGAATAATTTCTAAAAGTTTCATTAAAAAAGGTCCACTGATTGAGGAGATATTTTGCTAACAGAAAGACACACAGACACTGGCAAAAAAACGCCTTTTGCCTTTGAGCAGCAGCAGG
This sequence comes from Kryptolebias marmoratus, assembly GCF_001649575.2. NCBI lineage: Eukaryota > Metazoa > Chordata > Actinopteri > Cyprinodontiformes > Rivulidae > Kryptolebias > Kryptolebias marmoratus. Next base: position 10,039,241 of record NC_051432.1, read on the forward strand.
CGATAAAAATCCTTCCGGCCTCCTAAACAGCAGGTAGGTGTGTGAGAGTGCTGGATTTTGACCTTTTGAAGCAGTGTGCCGAGGTGAGGACCCAGCACGTGTCGATGAGAGTCGCACCACACACCAGCCTCCCGTCTCCTCGAGATCCTCGCAGACGAATGGCAGCCTGCCACGGCCAGCCACCCCTGTAAACACAGACGCGCATAGACATGAATACGGACACGCACAAACAATTATACAACGTCGTAAACAACCTTAAGAATCTGCACTTCTGCCTTGTAGTTCTAGGAACAGTGAAATGAAACGGGATCTGTCTGTGGTCGCAAACCACCGCGTCTGGTTCCTGCATCCCAATTCATCCAAACAGAACCATTAGCAGTTTGTCGTTATTGCAACATATGTATGTGATTTACAGTTTTTCGGTAGAAGAGTAAACAATAACGTGCGTGGCAGACTCGGTTTACACGAGGCAATGAGAAGTATAAATGTGCACTTACTCTGAACTTGTGCTCTCACACGCAAAGAAAGAAGTTCATCCATAAATGACCCGAGCTGCCTCTTTTTGTTTCCCTCACTCCTTTAGACCAGTGGTCTCCAGTCCTGGTCCTCGAGGGCCATTATCCTGCATGTTTTACTTGTTTCTCTGCTCCAACACACCTGATTTAAACCAATGGCTGATTAACAGAACATGAAGAGGTGATTTAACCACTGAATCAGGTGTGTTGGAGCAGGGAAACAAAACATGGAGGATAGTGGCCCTCAAGGACCAGGATTGGAGACCCCTGGTTTAAACAAACGGGCGAAGCAGGCTGCAGACTATCGTCATTGTCAAAAAGCAGTGCTTGGAGGCCTACCTGCACAGATATTTGGATTGTTGCTTTGTAAGCTCCCTGTGCCTTGCACCAGGCCGCTTGTTTTTATTTTCTTTTACTTAATTCTTTGTTGTTCGTTTTTGACTTGTCCCTACAGCTCAACAGTACAAATTCATTTACTGGATGTATTGAATTAAAAGTGTTCCAAAAACCACAAAATCTTGATTTCTTTCTCTTTTTTTCCCAAATAGAATCAAGAGCCACGCAACAATCAAATTAAACTCGGCCAATTTGTGCCACAAAGGACTTTAGCATTTGAGGTAGGCAAATTGACCATTGATCAGTTAGACCATTTTTTTTTGCCATTACTATAGTAATCAGCATCATCAGATCAGGTCATGCCTGGCTTTACTAAGCTGATAAAAAGTCAGGCATATCCGTGGGCAGCACGGTGTTGTTACAGTCGTTACTGTACTCTGTGCACGCTTCGCTGCAAAGGTGCTATTTTTTTGCCACAACACCAGCAAACCTCCAAAAGAAAGTTGACTCACATGTTATGCTAATTTTACACTTTTCTATTATTTCGTTACTAATTAAACACATTTACAATCTTTAGGATCTAACCAAAGTCAGTGGCCTAATGATGTCATCACTAGTGGCTGGTGCAGAGTTTTAGGCGCCACAGATTTGAGCTGCGGGTTGTGTAAAAACACAGAACTTTGTTAATTTTATTTGAGTCTGAGTCTTCGCAAACCCTAAATTCTGACTTTTCAAACCCGTGTGCTGACCTGAGGACCCCGCACATGTTGATGAGAGTTGCACCACATGGCTAATTTCTATGATCCTGTTTTTTATTGCTCTTTTTTGCTAAATCTGACACAATAATATGCACATGAATATTAAACTACTATATCTCTGGGGAAAAAAAAAGCAAATCAGCTTCAGCTTCATGAATTAGCCATTGGTCGCCCTGATTAAACAAAAATAATAACAAAAAAAAAAATCAGCATCGGGCTCACCCATGGAGAAACCTCTCTTCGTCGACTAACCAGAAAAGTCCTCTCTTTTTAATGACAGGTGAGTGGTTTCCAGGTGGACTGCTGTTAAGATTTATTGACTCATTAATGAAATTACACTCGTTCATTATATTATTGACTTTGGATACGCGCCCACAACCACACTGTGTACATTGAATTCCCCCAAATATTCATCTATATAAAGCCTTGAAAGCTTTTTAATGTAAAATAGTTGGATAAATGGAAGACTGTTAGGGTTAATGTGACTAGGGCTTCAAAAGAAAACCTGAATTACCAATATGTACACAATTAAAATTCGCTCACAGAGTTGACCTGACATCAAGGATAAGACATCTAGCTGGCCTGTCATCTGACCCCAGAGGACCGTAGGCTCTTCATGCATCTTGTAAGGAAACGTTCAGGGACCCCTGACTTTTAGATGAACGTTATCAGCTGGTAAAAATCCAACTATCAGAGGTTCAGCTTTTGAACACAGACTCTAACCTTAAATTAATTAATCTCTAAATGAATAATGCACATCCAATAACAATCTCAACGAGTGTGGGATGAAGGGTGGGCTGGAGGGTAGGGGCTTCACTCAGGAGAAAGCTGTTTTTTTATTAGGAATTGTTTAAATGTTATGAATATGTTGACAATATATAAAAAATAGCTATTAAAGAAAAGGAAAGAAAATAATAAGTCTTTAGAGAGCTAAGTTTACCAACAAGTTGTACACATATTTTAAAATAAGTTCTCTTTTTTTTTTCCATTTCTAGTGTTTGAAAACTAACGTAAGGTTGCAGCTGCTGCCTCCAATATTTGAAAGCTTCGCTGAGTGATAACCAGGAGGATGACTAACCAGCTCTCACCCTGCTGAGATCCCTTACAATAACTTGTCAGAAGGAAAAGGAAATACCTAATGAAATAAAAAGGTCCAAAGATTTTGTGCTTCGTCAATTTCAGACAAAGGAACTACTTGTATCTATCGCAGTATTAATGCAGTTCCACGCAGTGCTGCTGGACTCAGGCACAACCTCTGTTCACACAAGTGGAAACTTCTTTTCCTTTACCTTTAAATCAGCCGTCTTCCATTTGCAGCTTTAGGTCTTGAAATGTGGCCACCGTCTCTGACGGGCTTCCTTTGTTCACTTATTAATTCCATCTGTCCCCTCCGGCTTACCTCAGAGAGTTTTCTCCTCCTATGATTCGGCGCTGGCGAGTGTGTATGAGCCGCAGACCGCAAATTGAGTTGACAGGATCTGACAGAGACAAAAGAGGAACCGATGGATGTGGAACGTGTGAGAGTGCGTGTGTGTGTGTGTGTGTGTGTGTGCGGAAGGGTAATGATCGCTATACCATACATTTCAGCTCAGATGTTACACCTATTAAATATTTAGACTGGTCCAAAGAAATGATGTTGGAAATTCATCTTTCACTGCGACATCTGGGGCTGAAATTAAATGAAAAATCAAATAAATTAGAGGTCGCTTTATAGTCAAAGTGAATGGGATGGTAAAAGTCTGCACGGCGAGCCAAAACACCCTCGTTTTTGCTTATTGAAAAGGAACGTCCACGTGAGAAGCGGCAGTGAAAGCACATGTGCGGGCAACAGATAGCATTGTTTGACTCGGTTCGGATGTGTGATAGACAGAATGAAGCAATAACACGGCTCGAACATTTTACCATCTGGACATACACCGTGTATATACACACAAAAAAAAATCCCAGACTTTCTGCTAAACATCTTACCTACTGACGTTTCTCATTAAAAATCTTTACTGCATGAGACAAAATGGCAGTGTTTGTTAAACACATCACAGTTCCTTTAAGGCTCCACGTGAACCAAAGAAGCTCCGTTTGGAGTGGGGTTTTTTGATACGGTTATGAACAGTTAATATCTTACCTGCTGTAGATGGCTCTTTGAACAAGCTCAGTTTGGAGACAGAGAGTTTAATATCGACATATTGATAAGCTAATGGCTAATCCAAGCAGGGCATAGTTCCAAAGTGGATATCTGCCATCTTAAACCAACTCCAATTTCAAAAATTTTGAGAAGCATTTGACAAACAAAGTTTTATCTACAACAGGTCAGATACTGATTGTTCATTACTTCTCCACCGACCTCCACTTCAAAAGACCTGGACAATCGCTTCAAGGTAAACCCGGTTTCGACTATTCGGCTGACCTTTGACCTCTTTCTTGCTGTGCTGCGAGACACCGTAGTCACAGATGACCCCGGCGTCCTCGCTGTGGCGGCAGTTGTGCGTGCCGGGAGTCTGCTTGATGCAGTCCGCCAGCGAGCGCTCCTCCCCGGCACACTTCACGTTGTCCACGTGGATGGGGCCCGTTCCTTCCCCGAAGTACGCCATCACGCGGGCCTTTGCGACGCCACTGCGGCGAAAAAACAGACATTTCAAGCTTTTGTGCAAAAGAAGTAAGCTTATACAGAAAGTGCTGCGGCCATTTTTTCTTTTTTTTCAAAAGAAGAGAAGTGTGAGTTGATGACATGCCGGCTTAGATGTCATGATGTGACATTCTCCTGCAGTGAGACAAACACTTTCACAGTCTGATATCAGGGGTCCTTGTGTCAGCGTCTCAACTCTTTTGTTTTATTTTCAAACTGCGCTCACGGACGGGCCTATAGGTTGTGGCTGCGAATGTAAAAGCCGTGACGGGGATTTTAATTAAGATGGATAGATAACAGAGAGAGGTCTTATATTGCGCCCCTGGAGTTCAGCTGGTGACAAATCTCATAACCTCAGTCATCTATTGGGACTCTTGAGACATTTAGAGTTACATCTGTCTCCAGCAGCTCCCCGAGCTCTACTTATCATACAGAGGGTGAACCTTCACGTCACTTGGAAGTAAGCCTAAAACACTGACATCGTATCTGTTCCATGTGTTTCTGTAGCGGCACGCAGTTGTACTACAACAATTAAAATGTAACGCGGGCTGCTGGATAGCTTTTTTTTTCCCGCCCAAAAGACATCTTTATCAGTGAATTAATGTTAAGGCTAATGCAAGCTGCAGGTCATTTCTTCAAAGCAACAGTTTTTTCACCATGTCACTTATAAAGCACATGTTTTATCAGAGGTTTTTAATGCATTTAATCACGCTCTACTGTTTTAAAGATATCGCAAAAACCCCTTAGTTAAAAGAGACCTGTCTTTTTGTCTAATGACTGTTTCAGTTAGGCACCACCTTCCTGGGAGAAAATGGATGGATAGATGTCATAACACAAGAAGATTGTATTTTAAAACTCTAGCATGAAAAGGTGGCAGCCAATTTAAAGTATTGTAAGCCTTTAATTTATTCTATAATACAGCCAGTGTTTGCACTGTATATCACTTGCACTTTGATGAGTATATCATTGTTACTGGGACAGTTTGACTCGTCACCAAACCAAATTAGGATGACTGACTTAATTAGTAACATGGGTCGGTATAATAAAGATGGTAAGGTATATTTAAGTTCATGGTCAACTGAACACAAAATGTTTAAGAGTACCTTTTTTTATAAAACTATAAATAATCTGGGTGGGTTTGCCACATACAGTGCACAATATTATTGTATGAAGCTAAAAATGTAATGTAACCAAGATGCCAGCAGTTAACTGTGATCATTGTCATTTAGAACCAATTAAACCATTAACCATTCATTTACTGGACCTGCTTCATCCCAAAACAGGATGCTGGTCAACCTTAAAATCTCCACAACATGTAGGTGCATGTTGATGCCTTTTAATATAATTTTTTGTGAATCTGTGCATGTCAGTATAGATTTCCTCTTATTGGCTTCAGAGCAAACTCTTTGCGTTTGGAGACTTGTCACATCATAAGTTGTCACCACACCCAGCATGACCCAAACTGATGATCTGAACGTGGCGTTTCCACACCTCTAACACACTTCCTCCAGCTCCCCCACATTTATGTGCTCCAGATGTGGCTTTCAAAGAGTTTGTGTCACCAAAAAAAAAAAAAAAAGGGGCAGCTAAGGGGCCCTTTTCTGAAGAGAGATGAGAGAAAAAATGAAGACAGGTTGTTCTGGTTTAGTTATTCTTTGGTCATCCCCCTTGATTTCCCATCGGAAATGAAGGAAGAGTCTCAAAAGTTGGCGATATTGGGACATACCGTAGTTTGTTGCACCCTGACATATGTGTCAGTAAAAAAAATAATAAATCCTGGATCTTTATTATTATTATACTTGACAAGGATCCAGATTAAATGACTTAATGCAGAGGTGGAAAAAACACTAAAGCTTATATCTATCATTTAAAGGCACACAAAAAAGATTAATTTAAGAGAAACTGCATTTGTCTGTGAAAACGCTGAGTGCTGAATGACTTTGCTGGCATTTGTTGAAGCAGCGGAAACTGACTTGTTAAAGCGAAAAGAATCTGAACACTCGCTAAAAGCTAAAAGTATCAAAATGCATGCGAGAAGCAAAATGTTAAATAAAAGCAGCAAGTGGTTAGCTAAAAGCTGAAGAAGCATAAGGGAAGTTAAAATCTAAAAGTACCAAACGCCTCGCTAAAAGTAGCAAAATGCTACCCAAAAGCTAAATGTAACAGAAGGCTAATTAAAAGCTAAATTTAGCTAAATGTTAGCTAAAAGCTAAAAGAAGCAAAAGGCTAGCTAAAAGTAGCATAAGAAGACAACAATGTTTTTAGAGGAACTGAAGAGATCTTGATGCATTTCTATGGATTTTTTTTTTTGTAAATGAAGGTAGAAAGTTTGAAAAGTATTAAACTTACAAACACCAAAGATCACATCACCCATCTCCTGGGTGAGGCAAATGTTGTGATGTATGAATGGGCAAACATGCACAAAGTATTCAGAAGTAGTCATACTATTGGGCCGCCGTTTGTAAATGAGCTTGTGCTCAAAATTCATGCCTAAATTTTGTCACATTTAGCTTCAAACACTGTTTAAAAATGTAGTGTTGATTTTCTGATGTCACTTTTTACAACATTTAGCGAGTTAAATGTAATTGTTACAGCTACAT
>NC_051432.1:10047359-10052655 GCF_001649575.2 Kryptolebias marmoratus
ATTTAGATTTATATTTAGCATGTAGCTGTAACAATTACATTTAACTCGCTAAATGTTGTAAAAAGTGACATCAGAAAATCCACACTACATTTTTAAACAGTGTTTGAAGCTAAATGTGACAAAATTTAGGCATGAATTTTGAGCACAAGCTCGTTTACAAACGGCGCCCCATAGTCAGACAGAAAAAAAAACATACCGAAAAGTAATAATAATAAAAAAAAAAAACAGGAAAACAGTAATGTTAATTCTGAATCAGATTTCACACAAAAAGCCATTTTAAATAATTTAAGCACTTCTTTTAGTCTTCAATTGAATGTAAACTCAATCAAGATGTGAGCTTGAGTTTGAGGTGGGAAAAAAAGAGAGGAAAAATCGAAATACAGGCAGAGAAACAGGGGAGGTGTACCAGATATACGCCAAGTCGAAGGTGGTGATGGATTTTTCAAACAGAGTAGGTAGTCTGGATTCATTTAAGCGAGTGTAATGTAACAAGTGGTCACATTGTAAGGTTTTCTCCAGACCTTGACCTCTTTTCCAACATCCTGATCTAGACCACAACCGAAAACAAAATAAGACACTTTATATATATATATAACTTTATATATATCATGCAAAAACCATTTACTAGAATGTGCGTCTCAATTGTTGCATTTAGAGGCCAGTGGTCTCTCTCAAAGCACCGTCCAAACCATAGTTTGTTCAATGGAGGAAGTTGTCAGTAATATTCAGAGTCAAGCAATAGAAGCAGTTCTCCAAACAACAACAACCAAATTACCCACACAGACTTACAAAAAAATATCCCAGCTCACTGGTGTCTAAACAGTGTCAGATGATCTAGCAAGAGAAAACCCCTTACCACATTTTCTGGCTTCTTTAGACGTCATTATATACACATGGTTTGATTTTAGGCTGCACCATAAAGGTGTAAAAGAAAGCATCTGCCAAATCTCCTCCGTTCCTGCTGTGTTTTCTATTACTGCACACCTTTGCTACAGGTACAATCTTAGGATAAAGTTGTGTATAAGTCGGTGCAGCTTTGCACCATAATGGCTGTGGAACAACTGGTTTGATTTCTTCTTGTCTGACTTGAACACAGATAATGTTATAGGAGGAGGAGTTTAAATGATGTGGCCATTAAAAAAGTCAACCTGATAATAGCTCCTTTGTAATCATTACATATTACAATGAACATATCCCACCAACAAGTTATCTGTACTACTCAGACTGGATTTTACACCTGCAGACTGTGTGTTGAAATAGAAAGTTCTTCTGTGCACTTCAGCTTGTTTTTAGCCTTTTCTCCATAAGGCAAATTGCATATATGAATACCTGAAGCCCAACTGCCGGCACACCACCTCAGCATCATGATCGGTCCATCCATCATCGCAGACGGTGCCCCACTGACCAGAGAGATAGATCTCAACACGACCTTCCCTGGAGCTTTCTCCTCCCACAAGCCTTATGGGAATACCTGCAGGAGTCACACACAGTTTCATTACATTTCGACTGATTTATGGAGCCTCTAAATCCTATTTTACAAGTAATTTGAGGAAACTTCACATACTGATGTAAAGTCTTTCAAATATTCCGTAAGGAAACTCATTCATTCCCATATGATGAAGCACTTGAAAGAAAAAACAAAACAACTATCTGGTACGGGGAAGAAACTTCTAACAGAACCATTTTTAGCATGGGCAGCGATCAGCCTGACAATTTACGGTGAAAACATTCTGCCCGTTGTTGGCAAAGGCTCGATTGAGTTCCCGGCAGATCTTTAAAACGCAGAGTGTGGAAACGCTCAAAGAAACTTCACATGCATTCCTAACAAACCTGATCCTCCAGGCGAACATGAGTGGCAGCATGTACAGGCACATTCTCTGCAAAGGAAGTTCACGGGAACACCTGCCTGCCATCTTACAGAAAACCATCTCGTGTGTGTGTGTGAGTGTGTGTGTGTGTGTGTGTGTGTGTGTGTGCCCAGACTGGGGAAATTCTGTTCCCTCTTTTCCCTCTCTGTTTTGTTCTTTCTCTCTGAGACGTTCAGAGACACCCTGTTAGTCAATCCACTCTGTACTTTCTGCTCAGCATTCCTTAATGCACACGGTTGCAGAAGCACACCATCGTATATTAATTTCATTAGAGTGAACACTAATGTCTTTTCCATGTGGGGAAAGTTTCCCTAGCAGTTTACACTCGCGCTTTGAGTCAGGTTGGTCAAAAAATGTCTTATAGCTACAAAAAGAGCACTTTCTTTCATTTGAACAGGGTAATGAATACGTATGTATTTGTGTGTTGACTATTTCTGAACAAGGCAGGTGATCGTGCAATTTCCTGTGTCTCTGTGTGCATGTGTGTTTGTCTGTTAGCAAAATACCTCAAGAACCACCAAATGGATTTTATTGAAACTCTTAGAAAGTAATAACTGCTTGTATATCTACAACTGATTAACTTTTGGAGGTAACTTAATATAAGATGGCTGCCACAGCTAACCACCCTTACAAAACAGAAAAATAGGTATAACTCAGTTTTACAGATACTGAGCAACAATTTGGTGTGGTAGTAGCTAAGAGTCATCCCAAAAACAAGCTTTGAGCATTAGTAGATTGGGGAAGATATGCAATATTGCATAAAATTGAGCTTAATATGTTTAATATTTGACAAAAATGCTCATAACTGTGTCATTTCACTACACAGAAAGCTCATTTTAGTTTAAAACTCTGGCCAGAATGGTGATGGTGTGGTGTGGGTCCCTTTAAGGAATGCTAGACCTTTAATTTTCATCATCTTCAACATGAACTCACACTTTGGATTAAGTGGAATAACATGCAATATTCAAACATTTGGTGTCTGAGACATAAGAAGTGTAGGAGGGCGAGATTAGGGAGTCAAGGAGTTAACTGTGGGAATGTTTACTTCACTGCTGGTGTTGGCTAATGATAAAATGCTCATGTTTGTCTTCTTACTTTGAAACACAAATACTTTTCCCCGCTTCTTAACTAGAATAGCACACACACACATACACACACACGCACACACAGCAAACAAATTGCATTAGGGTTCTCACACGGCTCAATGTAACAATCTCTAACAAGTGTGAAAGAGGGGAGAGAAAGTGTTCAAAGCACTGCCCGGCTTATCTTCTGTTTCTTCCTTCTCCAGAGTAAACATAGACTCATCTGCCTGTGGCTCACTGAGAGAGGAAAAAGGGATTTGCATTCACTCATACACACTCAAACGCAAGCGCACAAGCAAACTCACACGCAAATTGCAGTTATGACACATATCTTAAGTGGGACGTTTGGAGGATGAAAGGGTCCCTCAGGCTCTTGCTAAGCAATATTGGCCTCCTGGACCCACCTAAGTTGGTGTGAGCTCTAAATACAAAGCAGTAACAACTCTGCTAATGTTTTATTCAATGGGATGTAAAAAAAAAACCCACAGAGAAACATTTTGGTGACATTGGCCAGGCTTATCTGAAAGATTCGACATCAAGACAAATACAGTGGTGTGAAATCTGAGCCACTTATCTGCCTCTGCCGTGTCTCGGCTCACTACATCTTTATTGATGTCTGGAGGCAGTAGGCACTGACATGATTAATGACGCTGCTCAGGGTTTCAGCAAGTTCGGATCCTGCTGAATAGTGAATGTCTCTTCCTGTAAAGAGGTGAAGTTGTCCGGTAAATATTATGCTGCACTAATCAAATCTTGTCCGTGCGGGGTTTTCTGAGCGGAGTTAGCTCGTTCTCCCCTTTCATGCTTGGCCTAACTCCAGTTGCTTTCTTTGCACAGTCCAAATACATGCATGTGAAAGTAAATGAGGAGTCTAAAATGTTCCTAGGAGTACATTAGGACAGCACGATACACCAAAAAAAATGATCATTATGACAGTATCAATGTGTGCAAAATCAGTGTCACAAAGGACTGCAATAAATCACACATACAAACTGCATAATTATGATATAATAAGTAATTTTAGTAAATCCCATTTACATGATAAATGGGATTTGTGAGTGTTGTGATAAGAGAAGAAAATAAAAGTCTAGTAACTATAATAACTTGAAGGAATGCATCTCACATGCTGCCTTTCATGTCATTGTTTTAAACTCAGATCAACTTATGATGAGAAGAGACAGTTATAGCAGCTTTGGTGAAACCTTGGAAATGGCGTTATGCACGCTCCCGAGGAAAATCTCACAAAACGTGTTAATTTATAGTATGTGTTGAGGATGACTCTCAGCTACTACCACACTGTGTTTTAGCTCAATATCAGTGAAATTGGCTGAGTAATAGTCCTTTGTCTGTGGCGGCCATAATGCACTGGGTTGACTCCAAAGGTTAATCACTTGCAGATGTGAATCCATTAATTACTTTCTGTGGGTTTCATTAAGAGCTGTCAAGTGGTAATGAGACATTTTCCTAATAGTGTTGACACTAACAGTGCCAAAGTTTTAAGCAAATTGTTGCAATATTTGCAGTGCAGAGAATGACTCTCAGCTACTACCACACCACATTTTAGTTCAGTAATTGTAGAATTGACTGAGTTATAGCCATTATGTGTTTTCTAAGGTTGCTTAGCTGCGGAAACCATCTTGAATGGGATTACTCTTTAAAGTTAATCTGTTGTAGATGTACATCCAGTGAATACTTTTTTGAGTACATGTTAGAGTTTTATTAAAATCCATCTATTGGTTCATGAGATATTTTGCTGACAGACCAACAAGTAAACACACACACACACGGGCAGAAACAATACTGTCCTTTTGCCTTCAGAGGAAGGCAAAAAACAGAAGAATTAAGAAAATGTGAAGTTATTGCAGCTGATAACGTTATCACAATATTCAAAAATAATATCGCAACTGTCATGAACTCGAGTGTTTCTGTCCAGAGAGCGAAACCAAAACCACACGCGGAGACGAGAATAACGGTAAGTGAGTTTATTTACATGTGCAGCTATATACAGTGGTCGGAGTCTGGAGGAGTCTGCAAGATAAGGAGAGCGGGGTGAGTCTCGGGTACAATCTGGTTCCAAGATGGTAGCTAGGTTCTTAAAAGTCTCTTTGTTTGCTTACAGGTTCTGAAGGAGGTTGCGGCATCGAGAAGGAGAGGTGCAATTCCAGTGTTTCCAGATTACGAGCCAGTAGCAACAAGGTAAGTGTCCTCGGTTTTCCAGGTAAGTAGTTCCTTAGGTCCGTAGTCGTGGCGTGGCAAGAAACCTGAGTCGTAGGCACAAACAGAGATCGTGATTAACACAAGGAGCATAAATTAGGTTAGACGCTGAGGCGGAGAATCTAACCC
>NC_051432.1:10057699-10064114 GCF_001649575.2 Kryptolebias marmoratus
CCGTAGTCGTGGCGTGGCAAGAAACCTGAGTCGTAGGCACAAACAGAGATCGTGATTAACACAAGGAGCATAAATTAGGTTAGACGCTGAGGCGGAGAATCTAACCCAGAAGGTTCGATGCTCCAGCGAAGATCTGATCCCCGCCTGCTGCTTATATACTGGCTGGTCTAATCAGTGGGAAACTGGAACACCTGTGGAAGAATGATTAGTGGCTCTGCCCACAAGGCGGAGCCAAACCCAGATCCTCACAGCAACTGTGTTTTCCTAACATTGTGCAGCTTAGCTGTGCATAGTAGAGTAGTAGAGTAAAGCCAGCACAGGCTGAAATGGAAAATGAATGAATAATTAAGGTGATGGTTTGTTTGCAGATTTAGTAAATCACAATGACTTTACAAGCAGCCAAGTTAATTCGACTAGACAAGCCAAAGTAGAGTCACTGAGTGCAAATAAAATCACCTTTTTTCTTGTTGTCTTTCCTCTTCTAAGTACAATGAGATCTAACTGTTACCAAGAAGTTTACTTAGGCAAAGATTTGACATAAGATTAGCCCATATTTCCATTACCTGGTTCATGAAGATAAGGGTATTTTTAGAGACTCTTTCAGGATTAGATGTTCTGTTCCGCATTGCCCAAAAAAAGCACAAACATAAGTTTCTATAGTTCTTTCTAACTTCCATTATTGCATTATTGCTGTTACCGTGCTTCATAAGAGCGTGCATTAATGTAACAGCCTTATTGGAAAACTTTAAACATATTTCATTAAAATATGTTTTAGTAAAAATGTTTCCTTATCCTCATCACTTTGACATTTCAGAGCTGAAGGCAAACCCTTGATATCTTATAGTGCCTAACTGAGCCTAAAACGAACCAGTAGAAATTCAGTAGCGAAAATATGGGGTTAGAAGGTCACTGAAGCCCCTAAGTAACCTTGTGTTACCAATAAAAGGGATTAAACTCTACATAAAATATCAACTATCAATACCAGAAAAAAAAAGCCCGAAGATGGTATGAACTCCTGCAGTGGGTCATAAAAGCAATACAGAGGTGGCCTGTCTGTAGTGGGAAAAAATGGTGCGTATCCTTACTATGTGAAGCAGAACTGCCACGTAGAATATGCGCCTGATCACATTCTGATGTCAAGTTGAACCACCCTTCGAACTGATACAGCTCTCCTGCTCTGACAAAGCCAGGTGTCTTGTGAAACAAACGTCCTTGATATGCACTGTGACTGTATAAAAGCTTCCACTCGCAATCTTAAATGGATAGTGTGGTCATTTTTGAAGGGATGACTTCAAAACTCTTGTTTTTAAGCCTAAAATACAACAGGACATTAGCCTAGCCTAGATGAAGACTTTTGCCCTTTTATCCCGTGCTCGGTGCTCTACGACTCAAGTACCGGCTTGACGTTTTCATAATAAATTGGTAAAACTCACCAACCTAGTTCTTTTCCTCTCTTGTCTCACTAACTGCTTTTGCCATAACAATAACCATAAAAAAGTAGCATTCCTTGAAGGAACGCAGATTGCCTGCCACCCTGCATGCCAAAGATTTAAACAAAGATATCATGCAATCAGTCATGCTTTTGGAGTATGTGTTGGGGCTGACTCTCAGCTACGTTTTAGCTCAACATTTATATAAATGGCTGTGTTATAGTCATTTTTGTGTTTGCTGAGGTCAATAAGCTTTGGCAGCCATTTTGACTCCAAATGTTAATCAGAAACTTATGATTAGGAATCAGTGCTCGAAGAGGGCCAGTGCTCACCAGTAGGCACTACCTATCATCCATTTCAGTTTCCATTCTTACCGTACCATTGCGTTTTATCTTCCCATAAATCTGCTGGTACACAGGTTTTAGTTTCACCAACTGCAAGCTACAGTTGAATCTCATAAACTACATTATCAGCAGGAAATGAGATGAAAATAAGAAGTCACGACCTGTTCTAGATGGTTCGTTAAAAGTTAGATACAAGGAGCCAGTCGGAGGCACAGCCAGGTGTTTGCTGGGAATTTTCTGATTGAAATATCATTATAAATGTTAGTAAGATCAGTGGCACAGAGAGGAGGATCATTACTGTAAGTAAACAGTAGGTCAGTTGGGATGAAATTTCAGTCTTGGTCATGTAAGATGTGGATGCTTAACATGAGAGTGGAGCAACACCTTCGGGAACTTAGCCTCAGACTGTACTCCCAACCCCTCCACTTTGACTGGTATTGAATGGAACGCCAACTTCTAATGTGTTTGCTAAGAAAAACAACTTCAAATAAGACTACAGTATTCATTTGGAGCTCTTAAGTGCCTAAATATTAAGGGTTGTTAGGTAAATAATTATAGAATACCATTGCAGATTATATAGAACGATGAACGACAGCACCCAGCGGCCTGGTGGTTGGGAGGTGAGGGTGTTCTATTTCAAACACTGTTAGGAACACTTTCTTCTATTATTCATTCCACTGGTACATGTTATTTGTGAGGTATGTCTCACATGAAGATAAGATACTGTCTTACTTGTTGGTAGGCTGCCTCCGCTGCACTCAGGGCTGCAGGCGATGTTAACATCTTCCTGGTGCGTGCAGTCATGACGGAGCCACTCCCTCTTGTTGCACAACAGCAGACTCGGTTCTTTCCCTGTGCAGCTCACATCATCCAAAAGAATAGGACCCGACCCCACCCCGAAGCGTGGGACGGGAGTGATGTCTGGCACTTCAGAAAACAGCGTTTCACCCACCCTGCCGCGCACACATGCATGAACAATCAGAGACTCAGTCATTATTGATAGACGGGGAGGGTCTGGGGATGCACATGACTGAGAGTGAATACTTCACTGGACCTGTAGCCGAGCTGTCGACACACCACTTGCGTGTTTGACTCAGTCCAGC
Organism: Kryptolebias marmoratus; assembly: GCF_001649575.2. Lineage (NCBI taxonomy): Eukaryota > Metazoa > Chordata > Actinopteri > Cyprinodontiformes > Rivulidae > Kryptolebias > Kryptolebias marmoratus. Next base: position 10,060,577 of record NC_051432.1, read on the forward strand.
CGTCATCACACACTGTCCCCCACTGACCACGGTAGAAGATTTCTAAACGGCCCTCGTGGCTCCCAGCGCCACCAGCCAACCTGGTGGTACCATCTGCGATAAACAGCAAGAACACAGAAAAAATAAGTTTTATTAGTCTAATAAAAAAGCGTAGAAATAAACTTATTTGAGTATATATATTTTTAATTTCATGTGTTACGTTTTATTTTGTATTTTATTCTTAATAACACATTAATTGAGTTTTTTAAATGGTCAAGCACAATCCCAATAGTACCAACAAGGTGTAACAAACGACAAGCCATAATCCATAAAAACACAGGCACGAGCCAGAAAAAACTCAAATATTGAGCTAAGTTTGGTGTGGTAGTAGCTGAGAGTCATTCACAACACATTCTCTGAGCCTATGCCACATTTCATGAGCTCTGACCGTATCGTGCAAGATTGCACATAAGGTCATTTACGAGGTTGGACCAAAATGGCTATAACTACATTTCTTCTGACCACAAGATGATTTTATTTCAGACTAAAACTCTGGCATGAAAGGCAGCAGGCTGTATTCATTCCTTCAAGGATTTGCTATGCCTTTAATGTTTTGCATTTTTCATTTTGTTTTGTATGTTTTCTATTACCACTGACGCACACAGTTAGCAGACATTCTGAGCTTAGCTTTGCCTGGTCTGTATTGTTAAAACAGGTAAAACTAAGATATTAACCATGAGAAGCTCCATTCAGTGATGGCCAAGAATTACCCCAGGTATTTGATAAATATTTTTAGAAGGGTTAAAATATTTGATGATGTTATCTGTTCCACCTGCGTTTGACAAGTCAAAATACAAAATACCATCAGCGTGCACGGCTCATTGGTGCTGGAAACATGCTGGCCTACCTGTGAGCGGGCTGCAGGACACTCCTGCATCCTCAGAGTGCAGGCAGTTATGCTCTCCCCAAGCACTTTTGGGACACTGCTCCAGAGTGAGCTCATTGCCCGAGCAACGCACCTCGTCCAGCCACACACGGCCTGAACTCTTGCCAAAATATGCTTGGCCCCACGCCCGTGCAACACCGCTAAGAAGAGAAGACAGCATATAGAAGAATAGGGTCGCCACATTTTTTAATTTTCGCCACAGCTAATCAACCTTAGCCAACACAGGAATGGCTCTAACCCAGTCAGTTTTACAGACATTGTGCTAAAATTTGGTGTGTCAGCAACTGAGAGTCAACCAGAACCAGTCATCATATAATGCTATTTTCAAGGTTTGACCAAACCAACTGTAACGCCATCATTTCTCAACACAAGATGCGCTTCATTTCAAACTCTGGAAGGAAGCAGGCGATATGCATTCCTTCAAAGAATGCTCTTTGATTTTAATGGATCTTGTGGAACAGATATTTTGCATTTACATCTTACAGATGAGAAATGGCCTGCCACATACAATCATTAAAATTGCAAAACATTAGCAGAGACTATAGTGTTGCTAAATATGCATATCTCTGTGGTGCTAGAATGCACACAGAGACAATGAGCCTGATTCACTGTTTGACCCCCAGATGTTCTTTACTGCTCACTCCTCTCTGTGTGAGTCCAAATGGAAAGAATACTTGTCATACTTTTGGAGACAGAGGGAGAGAAAGATGTCTTCACACCCACATTTACTCAGCTCCATTCTCTTTCTGCCGAACGTATTCCTCGCTTTCTCATGCTGATAATGTGCTCCATATTATTAATACTGTGCAGAATTAGCATAAAAGTGCATATTAAAACCCATTCGTGTGTGTCACCTTCTTACCTCAACCCCAGCTGTCGACACACCACCTCTGCGTCGCTGTCATCCCATTGGTCGTCACATATGGAGCCCCACTGCCCCGCGTGAAAAATTTCAACCGTGCCTTCTGACTCAGATCGACCCCCCACCAGTCGTATAGGAAGTGTACCAACAGCTGACAATCACAAAAACACAAGTTTATTACATATGTTGGAACAAAAAAGCCCTGGCAGCTTTCTCAAGCATTGTCGAACTGTGATGATTTAAACACGTTTCAGACCTGATTACATTCAGCCCAAGCATCCCACATGCCTCATAAAGCAGGCCTACCTTGCTGCTGGGTGCAGGTGACAGCTGCAGCCAGAAAACACTCCTCTCCATTCCAGGTAGTTTTGGGACACTGCAGCAGGTCTGGCTCCTCCCCCTGACAATGGACCGCCATCCAGTGGAGCTTGGCTATGCCGGGGCGAAACAAGGGAACTGCACGAGCAAGTCCTGAGATCCTGGGAGGAGATCATTCAAACAAAGGAGTTACTCATACTCATATCTCACAGGAGGTGTTAAGTGTTAATTATTTAATTTTTTTGTACCGTCAGCCTGCCCAGGACTGAGGAAAAATAGTCTGCATGAATCTGGCACATTTACATGATGGACAGAATGGCTAATATTCATTAATCTTCACAGATTTTTAAAAATTAAGACAGAGAATTAGAAATATGTATGTATATATATATATATATATATATATATATATATATATATATATATATATATATATATATGTTGTTTGTTCTTCTGAGTGGGAAAGGTACACATTCTTTGTAATGAGAGAAAAACTAAATACAAAAAAAAAACTACTCCAGGCAGAAGCAGCTTGTCTCCCAGCTGTTTCACTGTGGCGGTAGCACTAATGTTTAGCTCTCTGTGTGCTCACCAGCAGCTTTCAATAACTGACTGTGTGAAAGTCGTCGCCAAGGTTTCCTGCCGATTTACGCCTGACATTTGCCCTCTCTCCTTTAGACTGTGCGCCCTCAGCCAATGCGCACATGCTGCACAGGCGTGCGCTCAAGTCAGAATGCAGACCTGGGCCGGTGTTAGTGACAACATGTGGAGTAAATGTGCAGAGTGGGAAGGCAGGACCGTTTCTCTCTCTCTTTCTCTCTCTTTGTTGGCTGCTCTGCTTCATCTAATGAACACTGTTGAAATGAATAACTGCTCTACGGGCTCCCCCGAGACCCCTTCTAGCCTGACTATACCTCATAGCCAACACCATATGACACAGTTGCATGCATGTGTGTGAGACAGGAGTGAGCTAGTAAGTGTGGGAATGGCTGGGCTCTTAAACTATTATAATACCTCTGCAGGGGAATAAAAATGTAGAATGCAAAGGTCATACAAGAAAGATACAGATCCTGCACAGAAAAGAAAAAAAATGGCCGTGAACATCCCTGACAATTAGACCAAATCATCCCAGCCATTAACCCTCTGTGAGTAGCTTCTTGTTGCGGATGCATATGACAGATGGCTGCTGCCCCCCCACCCACCGCACCTGTGTCTAAACGTGACAGGAGGAGGCAGACGGGGTGCACGTGTCGAAGTGCATGCAGTGTGTTCGCTCGCTCTCACCCCTTGCCTAGCTGCCTGCAGGCCACGGTGGCATCTTCGTCCCCCCACTCACTGCTGCACACAGACCCCCAGACTCCTCCCAGGTACACCTCCACCCTGCCGTCCAGCTTCGAGCGGCCTCCTTGCAGACGCAACGAGCCTGAAGCGGG
>NC_051432.1:10064172-10101709 GCF_001649575.2 Kryptolebias marmoratus
GGGGGGGGGGTCAGAGAATGCGATGATGAAGGGAATGAAGAAAAATTAAGAAAGTGGACTTTGGTGCAAAGCGGGGGCATTTAATTAAGAGGAAGACGATGGAATCTTTTTTTTTTGCTTTGTGTAAAATCACACACACTGTGCATCACTAAAGATGTAATATATACTGAAGGGGAAAACCTGCTGTACTGTGTGGACCTTTTCTTTATGATCACCCGATGCAGATCACGGGTCTGTGTGTGTTCCCGTGCCTGTCTGTTCCCAAAATATCTGATGAACCGCTGGACAAATTTTAATGAAACTTACAGAAAGAACTTATTGCTCGTACATCTACAACTGATTATCTTTTGCAGCCAGTCCTATCAAAGATGGCCACCAGACCCAACTGACCATAGAAGACACAAAAAATAGCTATAATTCAACTAATTTGAGATAACATTTGGTGTGGTTGTAGCTGAGAGTCATTCACAACACATTCTCTGTACGACAAGCGCTACACATTAAGTGAGATTTTTTTGTTTGGGAATTCAACATTAACTGTTGGAATCAAACCTGTTTGTCTGTTAGCAAAATATCTCATGAACCAGTGGTTGGATTTGAATAAAACTTCCAGAAAGTAATCATTGTCTGTTCATCTACAACTGCAACTGCAACCTTTGGAGTCAATCTAATTGAAGACGGCCACCACAGCCAACAAGCCACTGGAAAATTAAAAATAGCTGTAACTCAGTCAGTTTTACAGATAATGGGCTAAAGTTTGATGTGGTAGTAGACGAGAGTCATTCACAACACATAGTCTGAATGTGACATCACACAATATAGCATGAGATTGGCTGCAACATTATTGTCAAGGTTTGACCAAAATGGCTACAGCTTCATCGCTTCTCAACATAAGATGATCTTACTCCAAAACTCTGGCGTGAAGGGTGGCAGGCGATATGCGTTCCTTTAATTGTTATAGCATTTGGCAGGAATATTTAAATACATATTTAACACCCCTTTAATAGGACGTCAATCTTGACTGCCGTGTGAGACTTCTCTGCAGAGTTTGATATTTGAAAACACAATTCAGCAAAAAACTGAATAAGACATTTTCTGATATTTCTTACAGCTTCGTACACATATGGTCTTCCTGTTTGCCTCTGACTGCTTTGTGTATATACAGAGAACGTCAGTGGACATGTCCAAGCTGACACCCAGGTACCCATAAACAGGCTTTTTGCTCATGGTGGGGCGTCTGTCTCACACCGTTATCGGCACATCTGAACTCACAGCACCTGACTTAAATACACAGTTTGAATGTTTTGAATGGCAGGATTAACGGTCTACAGGGATGTAACTTATCCACGCTCAGCCGATAAACAGCAGGACTAAAAATAAAGCCTTAAAATATCACACACTGACCCGCTCGTGTCAGATGGGAATCACACTCACCCATTCACCTCTCTGAAAACTTGATCTCTTTAGTTTCCGTTATCCAGAGACGTAAGGTAAACTGTGTCCTCAGATTTCATTAACACGTATCTTTTTTCTGTTTCTTTTTTTTTTTTTACCCCTTAAGCAAATAAACCTGAACTGTGGTCTTACAGTTAGGTACACCAGGGGTCCGCAGCCTGCAGCTCCGGAGCCACTCGTGGCTCTTCAGACCCTCTGAAGTGGCACCTTACGAAGTAACATGAGCCATTTTTAGGTATAACTCCACAACAGGAAGCAATACTTTTAGTTGCTTACCTGCCCGAGCATTTTGCAATATATGCTTTATATTTCTGCAGCAGAATGACACTTCAGGTTGTGCTGCTCGTGTCCGCTCAGTCTTTAACAGAAAGTGGTCGATGTCGCACGGCTTCCCATGATTTCAGGACCACAATCAGCTGAATGGGATTCAGGTTTTCACCTGAATAAGTTTAAAATTCACTGATCGGTGTTGCTGTTTAAAAGACTCATTGGTAATTATGGATTTTAAAGCACTGAAATGTGGCGTTGGAGAAACAGACAGCTATTTGTTTTCTTTATAGGAACGTGAAAAACAAACAAAACCTCACCTCCATCAAATTAGGTTCATAAAAGGTTGTAGTTTTGTCTTTTAAAACTTTAGGCTGCGACTTAGTGCTTCATTTATCTTTAAATGTGAAACTTTTTTTGCTCTGTTTTAATTCTTTTTTTTTTTTTAAATACTGGACTCAGTTTGCGCTGCATAATTCCAAACAATTAAGTGTCAATTCCATCTGCAGAATGAAGTTTCTTTTTCTTTTGTCCTAACATTTAAAGAACACTTTCACTACAGAAACTATAGCGTTTTTTTAATATAAGCAACTGATCAGGTTATTTAAGAGCCAAGCAGACTTTCAACTTCACTTAGCAGAAAAGTTTTTTTTTTTTTTTTTTTTTTTTTTTTTACAGATAAAGCTTGCAGAGCATGTCACATAAACAGCTAAAGGTGTGTCCCTACAAGTTGAGCACATCAGCTAAAATGTCAAATCAGATTGCCTGTCTGCAGTAGCATGATGAGGTTATGGAATGATCAGCCAGTTTATTTAGCTCCCGTGGTATGTCGGTGAGGTTATGTGGCTGCTTTAAAGCGGCAGCCAGGCTTGCGTGTGTGTACCTTGTTTACAGTCGCAGTAACCCCAGTCCGTCCTGCCTTTGTGGTTCCTGAAGAAGCACCAGGGACGTATCCGGCCGTCCGGGTTGCGGCACTGGTTGTGCTCCCCGATCCCCTTGCCCGGGTGGCGCTCCTTGAAGCCGGCCACCTCGGTCCAGTTCATGCACCGGCTGCCGGACTCGGTGACGTCCACGGCTCCCCGGTAGGAGCCGTCCTTGCCCCGGCTCCGGGCGCACTCGGTGAACGGGAGGATGAATGAAGGGACGCGGCTGGAGGGAGAGCCGCCTGCAGCCCGCAGCAGCAGCAGCAGCTGTGGCAGCAGCAGAGGACCGGCTGCTGGAGAGAGAAACGACACTTTCATGTTGGGTCTGATGACAGAGGAAATCTGATTCAGTCATCAGCTGACGGCTCGCACTCATCCGGGCAGCCGCATCGCTCTGCTGCGGGGCGGCGAGTGGGAGCAAGGGGGGGAGCAGGGGGGAGAGAGAGAGAGAGACTCTGCGCACAGGCGCTGATGGGCAGCTCCGTTTGCGTGGCCCCAACACATGGCATCATTCAAACAATAAACACACTAAATGCAGCCTATAAAGGCTGTGTGTGATACTGATCGAGGCTGCCACTTTTCATGATAGGAAACTAAACTGTGACCTCTGAAAACAAAGGTTAAGACCCAATACAAAAAGTTCCTTTTTTTCTCATTTATGACAGCTAATGATTTCACAGGAACTATTTACAATAATAAACATAGTCATGAAGCAATTAAAAAAATGAAAAAAGGGTCCTTGTTTGTGTGTTATTATGTTATGCTCCTCTCTTGTGGAGTTTCTGCCTGTTAGGCTGACACCGTGACTACTTTTAAGTCTTTCCTTTTTGATAAATCCTATATTTAGGGTTGGCTTGGGTTTCCTGATCTATCATGTAGTTCAGCTGCTATAGGCTCAAACTGCTGGAGGACAAATTGGCCACATTTTGTCCTTCTGCTGCTGTCTTTACTCTCTCTACTCTCCATGTTTGTATTTGCAGTTATTTTTTTATCATTAACATGTGTTTTTCTTTTTTGTTTTTCTCATAGAAACTACACCTGGACCAGTCATTCTGTGTTTGTCTGTGTCTCTTTCCTATGCTTTCAAACCTCAGAAGCAGATGGCCGCTCGTCCTGAGCGTGGTTCTGGTTCTGCTGGAGGTTTCTTCCTGTTAAAAAGGTTTTTCCTTTCCACTGTCACCAATGTGCTTCCCAGGATGGGAGACTGTGACAAAGTGAAGATTCAACTCAGTCTACTGGCTTCCTTGTAACTTTTACTAACTGGCTTTCTATAATATATCTGTGCAGTGCCCTGAGATGACTTTTGTTGTAACTTGGCTCTATATAAATAAACTAAATTGAATTGCAAGTCTAACAACCATTAAATGCACATTTACTTCAAAAGGAGTTCAGTCCTTTAATTTCTTGCTATTTCAAGAACCTTCCACCGTTGTACTGAAATATGAAAGCATTTAAATCAGAGAAGTCATTTAAAAAAAAAAAGAATTGTCCTTTAATTCTGAATCAGCTGTTTTCAAAGGACTACATATCGACATAATTATGTGATTTTGCTTATGACAGAATGCGTTGATTTTCCCTACTCACCCAACTTTTTTTCTTCAAATACTCTTTTTATTCTATGCACAAAGAGTCGGAGTAATTCTGCTGTTTTATGTATCAGGCCTCGGCCGCTTTCCCTCCTTTGTGTCTTGGACAAATTTCTTAATTTCAGTCGTGTTTATGCATGGGTGTGTGAGTGTGTTTGTGCGCAAAGCAGGCGAAGGACTAAATGAGATCAACATTATTTTTTTTAACGCGACTGCTATGTATTCTCTGATTGGATGGGTAATGTTCCAACGTTAAACATAAGCGTCGGATATGCTTTCGTCATCATCAGGCGACAATAAGTTCACAATCACGTTAACTTTTACAACCGGCGTACACCGATTCTCACCCGGAAAAGCGGAGTTACAGCCTGTGTTCTTTTTTTCTCCCTTCTTCTCATTTCTTTTATTTTTCGCCATACTTTACCACAGCTGCCTGAAAAGTCGCAAAGGCAAAAGCCTTAATTGAAGTGCTTCTCCTCATTTTGGTTTAGTCAGAGACCAGTCTGCAAAGAGTTCTCGTGTGTACCGGTGAGAATAACGAGCGTACTCATTGTGATTTCGTTTTAGCGGCGGTCTTGATTTAGCTGCTTCTTGCAATGACTTATATAAGACCATATAAGTAATTGGCTTCTTGGCTAAAGCTGGCTGTTATCACATGTCTATGAAAGAGTATATGCATTAACTACCACGCATAATTTATAAAAACAAATTGTTACGGGTGAAGAAATGAACAGCAGGCTTCAAGAAATCCGCGAGAGGCAAAAACTTAGGCGACAACTGTTAGCTCAGCAGGCAAGTACACGCTCAGCTGCAGCAGTTAGCAAGCTGCTACTAGCTTTACAGCTAACGTAGCTCTGGGGATAGCTAGAGCTGCAAAACCACTGAATGTGTTTATGATGTTTGGAAAACGCATTCTCAAAGCTTTAAAGTAAATATTTTTACCAGTGCTTACCTGGCTGAGCTGGTAAACATTTACACCGCTCGCCTTATGCTCCGAAGGAGAGAGAAAAAGTAGCTTCCATGCAAACCATTCAGCGTATGTAAATAAATCGAGAATGGTGAAATGCAAATAAGTGTGAAATGAACAAATGTAAAGTGAGTGAAACTTCTTGAAGCTATTACAGCCCATGTTTTTGGTGTCATATGTAGCAACAGGTGCAAAAATGCATGGAAAGCAGCGCACACAGAGGGGGCAACACCTGGAGCAAACATTAGTTAATGTTGTGTGTTTTATTCTTCATCCGAGCACAGCTGGGAGCCGAGAGCGCGGACAGTATCGGGGCTGTCCTACACAGTAAAGATGAACTCAAAGAGATAGAGGAGACGAGAGAAACATGCAGGTGAGATAAATGCCTCCACACAGACAACCAGGGTAACCTGTTAGTTTTAACAGACATGATGGGAGGAGAAAGCTGCACTTAGGATAACAAAACACGCCACATCTGCGTGCCCAAGTGTACATTTACATTCTCGGTTTTCAACTTAAAAAAAAAAGATTTATTCTTTAAAATCCATTTGTGTTTTAGCCAAACAATCCCAACTGTCATAGCAGAAATAACAACACATTGCCAACACCTAAAGGTAGTCTTTACAGTTAACAAGATATTTTATGTAAAAATAAACACAATGTTTGACATACAGACGTGATCAAATTTGTTTGTCCCTCTTTTTGCCAGTTTAATAAGTTCTTTATTTTCTAATCTGTGTGATAGTCAGTAGGAATTATTGGTTGAAGCTGTATTTCCTCTTCCTTATTTCATATCCAGTTAACATGTTCAGTTTAATTTGTAATTTTTTTTCCCCCCTCGCATTTGGTCAAAACTTTGAAGATAAGAGGATACCCAGGACTTGATTGCGTTGAAACCCTTTCCTCCTTTCTTCATGATTTATCAGTTATAAGCAGCGTCTGACCTGCAGTGTTCACTCTTCATTCAGTCAAAATGTGAGATGAAGAACAAGAAAATGAATTATTTGCTTTGCAGTGCAAAGAGAGAGATAGATACCTGCGCTCCGTATTTTTTTTATTTTCCTGTTGACTTGGTCTAGTCATTCCTGATCAGTGCCAAGTGCTGATTTTAAAGTTTTAAAATGTTTGTGTTTTGCAGGGCCTCATACGACAGCTCAGTACCCCCTCTCAAGAAGAAGCCCCAAATGGAGGGAGAGGACACAGAGGAAGATGTGGAAGAACAAAAAGTAAGGGTTGGTTTTCTGAAACCTGAGCTAAACAAAACAAAAAAACTAAACAGGTTTAATGGCAGCATTGAACCTGGTTTCTGAAACACTTTTGTAAAGGAAATGACTAAAGCTACCGTAATTAGCAGTCAAATAGCACACACGATAAGGACAACTTGTCGGGTGACTTTTGTATTTATGTGTGAGATTTTAAAAGTTGACAATGGCTGACTGTTTTCTTGTGAGGTTTCACAACCCCAGGGAAAAGTCATTAACTTTGTTCTGTTGGTTCACTCTTGTAAAACCGCCTTGACGATACCTCTCTTTACCTTTGCAAAAATTTGCCAGAAAACAAAAAATAATAATCATCTTTTCTTTGGCCTTGGGACAGATTAACTGTGAGGTGGTGTGTGTGACTCATATCCATTAACAGAGGATATTACAATTTAAATAAGAACTGGATCATTTTTATTTATTGGATAGAAGGTTACTGGTGTATTGGTTTGCATTTTCACGTCTGTTTTTATTTTTTTCCTCGCAGTTTGTGGTATTAACACAACTCCAAATGTCAATTTTTCTTTTCCCAGCAAACAAAAACCAGGCGGCAGGTTTCAGCGAAGTGTCAGTCAGAAATGGGTTGTTTCAAGATTTTATCTGATGAAATATTTGACTGTGATACTCGAGCTGCAATGGTTTGACTGCGATGTTAGGAAACAAGTGAGCTGAGACGGGAAGGAAGAATTCTCTCGACCAATTAGTAAATTGTTTTCATACCACGTTTTACTTTAACCAGAATTCCTTTAAAACCCGCATCTGAAACTGTTACATTTACTGTAAGTCTTAATAGTGGCTACCAAATGAAAAAAAAACTACTTTAGATGTTTAGTTATTCTCTTTGATGTAACCTCTAATGTAAAAAGAGAAAATGCTTTATGGTAAATGGCTTGCACTTGTGTAGTGCTTTATCTAGTTCAAGGACCCCAAAGCGCTTCACACTACGATCAGTCACTCACACATTCACACACGGATGGTGCTAAGCTACATTGTAGCCACAGACTGACAGAAGTGAGGCTGCCTCCAAACCCTCTGACCACCAGTAGGCCAGGCGGGATCAATTTACTTCCAGCTGTAACACGATGTTGCAGTTTGAATGCAAAAAAAATAGGTTTGTTTTATATTTCTTTCTGTGTGTGTGTGTGTGTGTGTGTGTGTGTGTATTAGGATGAGGTGGAGGTGCAGCAGGAAGATGAGAGCAACCCATACGAGGAGGTGTATAAAGATTCCAGTACCTTCCTTAAGGTAAAATAACATTCTTTTAAACACATTCAGCTTCACATACTTGCATATCTTGTCCTAGTTCTGTGCATACCGAGCACATTTTGGTATTAGAAGCCACAGTGTCTACTTGGGCTGGTGCTGTTGTTTTATTGAAGTAAGTGGCTTACGTTTGCTATATCAAATTACAACCACTGGAACCGAAGAGGAAGCTCTGCATAGGTTGTTAATAAGGAAGAAAAAAAAAAGCCAAAAAAAAACAGAGCAGTAACAGGAAAGAGTTTGATGATTGTGTTCACCCACATGATGCTGGACTTTGGCCAAATATGTCTTGTAAATGCTGAAAGTAGCCGGTTATGACTATGCTCTTTACTGGTATCACCTGGAACAATTTTCGTATTCCGAAAAAACGTTTTCACACTAATTTCCAGATTACTTAATTTCATAACTTGGGTTGCATTGTTTCTGCTGACAGAGCGATCAGTTGCTAAGCTCGTTAACGGAGCCGCATGTTTGACTGTTTTGGATCTTCCATCGTTGCCGTTCGGTTCACACAAAGTTTGGAGACCGAAACAATTTACCGGCGCACATGCAGCGCAAGCTCAGTGTTGGCGCCTTGAAGTCTTTACAGCGAGACTTGCTTTGGTAAAGGTTAAAATAAGAAATAAAAAGAAGTTATGGAATGCTGGCCACTGATTGCCCTGCTTGATAAAATGCATCTGCATCATCTGCTGAAAAGTCTGTTTGTTTACACCGACTTTTTACACTGAGGTCTAAATTTAATCAGATGTACAAAATATTTCATACATGTATGATGGCTTTGCGGTGTAGAAAAAAAATGCACTGTCATGAGATTCACGTAATCAACAGTAAATCTGGAGCTTTGAGATAAACAAGTTTTAATTTAGCTGCAGCTGTAAAGCTTGAAGGACCAGTTTTGGTTGACATTTCTTGTCTGCGCTTATCAAAGTCGAAAGAATGTTCCTAGGAAGGTCATATGATTAGTCATGCAGTGTCACACAGCTATTGAGTTTCATTAAAAACAAACAACAATTTTACGAAGGCTAAAGATAACAAAACAATGGGATAGATTTTAAGAATCACATCATGCCTGAACTCAAGATATGGCAAACTGAAGCTAACTCATGCATGTAATCATTATAGAGGTTGGTCAAAATTTAAATGACCAGTGTTTTTAAAAAAGGAGGATAAATGCACAGTGGCAGATGCACATGAACTAAAGTTAACTTTGCCTTTGGAGGAAGTAGGTTGCTGGTGCTGACTTTATCCTTTATCTTCCGACATGTGTTGCAGAAATCACAACTTTTAGGTTGTTTTCGTTAAGTATGATGCAAAATATTTATCCAGCTTTTTTTTTTTTTTTTCCATGCAGCTGCACTTTCTATTTGTTCTTTATTGCTGCTCCTGTTCTATAATTCCCAGGGTACCCAGAGTTTGAACCCTCACAATGACTACTGCCAACACTTTGTGGACACGGGGCACAGGCCACAAAACTTCATCAGAGATGTCGGTGAGCGAGTGCTTATCTAAGCGAGTCCTTATACTCGTATGGACGCTGGTGTGTTTGGTTTGACCCCTGCCCTGTCCGTGTTTAAGGCTTGGCTGATCGATTCGAAGAGTATCCTAAACTCCGAGAGCTGATCCGACTGAAAGATGAACATATCTCGAGCACCAACGTCCCTCCCATGTAAGCTAATCGATGTGTAGTTTTGACCAGATTGTGAGTTAAAATTCTTTAGTAACAGTGCGGAGGAGTGCTGGCGCTGGAAAAAGTCTGTGTGTCTTTGATGAAGGTACCTCCAGTCCGACCTGGAGCACTTTGACCTGCGGGATCTGAAGAGCCAGTTCGATGTGATTCTAATCGAGCCGCCCTTAGAGGAATACTACAGGGAGTCGGGCATCAGCCACACAGAACGCTTCTGGACCTGGGACGATGTAAGTGTGCATCCAGCCATCGATAATTCAGTATTTTGGATAATTAAATACCAAATGCTCTTTAGACTAGCGTTGAGGGGCATAAACAGAAATCTTTTAAAGGAAGAAATGAAAGGCACCTGCAGCAGTATTTCATGTGTGTAAACAAGGCCAATGTGAGGCAGGTTCAGTTCTGCTGCTCCAAAAACAAGACAAACCTCAGAACTTAGTGTTAGAGAACAGAACATAAACTCATCTATAAAGGATCCTCCTTATAGCATCATCTCATCATTTTCTACTCTGTTTTAGATCATGAGACTGGAGATCGAGGAGATATCAGCTTTACGGTCTTTTGTCTTTCTCTGGTGCGGCTCAGGAGAAGGACTGGACTTGGGCAGAATGGTAACACAGTCTGAGCGGATTAAACAAAACATGAACTCATCATACGAGTCTATTAAACAATTGGCAACCCACATCAAATGCATAACACATTTTTATTTCCTGGTTCCTGTTTTGTCATACCCCACAAGAAGTCACGGTTACATGATTGCGCGACGTTCGTTTTTGCACACACCTTTCATCGTCCACGAGACACTTGGCTCAGGACTCCCAGGAAGCTCCTCCCTCCTCCTACAGCATTAAAAGTGGTTTCTTCCCGCCGGCTTCTCAACTCTCCTGTCCTTGTTTTGCTGCAGCAGTTGTAAAGACGGCTGTATTTTCTACCAGCCTCCAGCTGCTTCTCAGCGGAGCAGTAGAAGCAAAATGACTCCATTAAAGCTCACCGGCTTTTCTGCATTAATACACCCACTACAACTTCTGACCAATCACACAATACTTGACGCAAACCCCTGGGAGGGAAAGTTCGACCCGTGCAGTGGACGAAGCTGCTACGAGAACAAAACAACGCAGTTTTTGGTCACGCGACCACGTGAATGAGAGCCGACTTCGTGGCTTCTCATGGAGTATGACTACAGCTTGATTCTCTCTTCTCATTTATTCATAGTGCCTCTAAAAAGTATTCTCCCTCTTGATTGTTTCATGCTTTTTTTGGCGTCATAAATCAATCATGGTTAATATAAAAAAAAAGTCGACGTAGAAGTGAAAGCGAGTTTCTGCAGAGCAGTACCAGCAAAATAATATGTAATGCAAAATAAAAAATATGTAAGATGTAAAATAAAATAATTACGACTTCTTTATAATAGCAATAAAGGGGTAAAACATCCAAGAATGAATAGTATTTATAGGCACTGTACATATTTGGTGTTGGGATAGGCTGAAATGTTTGTTTTCATGCGTTTTTTATCATGTGTGTTTCATGGAGGGCATGTGTTTCACATTAAAAGCATCCTGTTTTAGGTTACACAAAGAGACACATCGAGCCTGTTATTTTCTGAGCTTCACGGCTGTCTGCCGCTGTGACGTAAATCTTTTCTCTCCACCAGAAATGATGAGTGATGGCCCCACCCTGTGGGTTTGAGGACCAAAAAAAAAAAGTGTTTTTTTTTTTTTAGACCTTACCTGAACAGGTATTTTTGTAGATGTTTTTGTTGACACAAACTGCATAAATGAAGTTCTTTTGCGTTGGAGCGTTTCTCTTTTTGAAAACCAACGACTAAGGCCAAAAATTGGGCAAACCTTTAAAAAAGAGACATTTGTGAAACTCTCTGCTTTTTCTCGGCTCTTCTTAACCCCAGGAACCTGTTGAACTGCCATTAAAGCACCAGTGGATAGTTGTAGAGCTGAACTGTTTTACCTTCTAAAACAATCGTCAGAGAAGTTGTGAGACTTTTTCAGACAGGAGATTTCTTTAAAAAAAATGACCAAAACAATAATTATATAATATTGAAACTGCATTTGTTGTAACTTAAATGAAATGACCAGTTTCATTTGATCAGTCATTTTGGATGCCGATCACGTTGCTGTCTTTTAAAAGCCCTTTCTCTAATTATCTCTTTTTTGTGTTTACGTCACTCGCACTGACTCCAGTGCCTGAGGAAGTGGGGGTTCAGGAGATGTGAGGATATCTGTTGGATCAAGACCAACAAAAACAAACCAGGAAAAACAAAGGCACTGGACCCAAAAGCAGTATTCCAGAGGACTAAGGTACAGATTACTAATGTGAATGCTAACCAAACAGCCCCAGAGGTTAATGTTAATTTAATTAGCGTAGCCACAATGCTTCATCTTGGGATTACGTTGGAAACTTAAGACGGCGTTGTAGCAGTTTCTTCCAGAGTAGATCACCTCACAGCAGAGATTAAATTTTTTTAGTGTGTTTCGGTACCAGCTTATTCGGGTATCTGTTTAATCACAATGCTAAAAGAGCAGGAAGAAAAACAAAGTGAGACAAGCTTGTTGTTGGTTGCGCTGGGTCCGTCATCACCTCTGTTTTATGAGGAAGCAAGATGAAGAGACAGCAATGCATCACATGAGGCTTGGAGCTGATCAGCCAGAACACGGCTGTGATGTGAAAACGTTTTGATTTAAGACAAAACAGGAAGGGGAGTCTTATTAACGTCACCAGATAAACAGCTTTTTTTTTTATTCCATATATAATAAATACTGTATTTGGTTAGGTGAGGACGTGTTAGGTTTTATCGCTTTTGTTTTAGTGGAATAAAATGCCATTTAATGACAAAATCTCACATTTTTCTGAAGCGACAATCATTTCTATAACAAGTAGTTAATGTGCCAGGTGCATTCCACTGAAACTCATCTCGGTTTAAATCCTGTTATCACATGATCACAGTGACTTAGAACACATTTATTCCAGGAGCACTGCCTGATGGGAATCAAGGGAACAGTGCGCAGGAGTACCGACGGCGACTTCATCCATGCCAACGTGGACATCGACTTGATTATCACCGAGGAGCCTGAGATGGGAAACGTCGAGAAGCCTGTGGAGATCTTTCACATCATTGAGCACTTCTGTTTGGGCCGCAGGAGGCTGCACCTGTTCGGAAGAGACTCGACCATCAGACCAGGCGAGAAAGACGTGCACCACTTCTGTTGAACAAAGAGATTAAGTACCGTATTTTCTGCACTATAGGGCGCACTGTCAATGAATGGTCCATTTTCAAACTTTTGTCATATATAAAGCACATCGGACTATAAGGTGCATCATCCCGCACCTCCCAATTTTTGTAACTTCACGCGGACCGGATTCAAAATGAATGATTTCGGTGCTCTAGCGGAGCTGGTTCGCCTGTATCAGCATTTATATGATTCCTCTATGAGAGATCACAAAGATAATCAAACGGTTCAAAACTCACGGAAGAATACTGCACCGATGTAAGCGTCAAGTATAAACGCTTCCGCCGCTCGCTCAGGTCTGCGCCGTGCACGGAGACCTGCACGACTAGAACTGAGCCTTAATGCTGCAAGAGTTGCAGCTTTGTAGTTTAACCAAAGTCGTACTAAAACATTTCGACTTCTTACATATATAAGACGCTCTGGATTACAAGGTGCACTGTCGTTTTTTGAGAAATTAAAGGCTTTTAAGTGTGCCTTATAGACCGAAAAATACGGTAGAATAAAACAGTACTGTTGTCGTTTGGGTCCTCTCGTTCCTTTCCTCGTCTTGTTTTTCAACCAGCATCCTCCTTTCCCTTCCGTTTCTAGGCTGGCTGACCGTTGGTCCCACACTGACCAACACCAACTTCAACCCAGAAGCCTACGCCTCAAATTTCCCCTTACCCAACTCCCATTTATCCGGCTGCACTGAGGAAATCGAGAGGCTGCGGCCCAAGTCTCCTGTTAAACTGAAGTCGGACCGCGGTGGCGGAGCCCCCAGAGGGGGACGTGGCGGACCCAATGCCGGGAGAGGTGGAGACAGAGGCAGAGAAAGAAACAGGCCCAATTTCCGAGGAGACAGAGGAGGATTCCGGGGCAGAGGAGGGCCACATCGGGGATTTCAACCTCGCTAAAATTAAACATAAAAACAAAAAAACAATTTTTTTTTTTTCCTCTTTTTATTTTTTTTAAACAACTGTTAAAGTTATTAAGTAGCAGTAGCTAAAAAAAATACTGTGATCATTTGCGTTTTTAATCATTTTTGCCTGAATGTTTCATGGACACATACACATCCCCAGAATAAACTCTCTTTGCACAGATTGTTTTGTTTTGTTTATACGCTTTTGGGTCTAACTTGGAAAGCTAATATTAATGCCTTAGTCCTCTAACAACCGGAGAACAGGTGGCTGTAAAGAATATAATAAACAGTTTATGTATTTCCAAATGACAGCTACAAAAGCACAAAGTGAACATACTGTGTTGTTAATGACTCTGACTTAACATGTTGGAAGCCTTTGTATTGTGTTGTTAATTGCTTGCAGCAATGGCTCAATTAGATGACATTTTGTTGCCAACATATTTGACATTTTTGTTCATGCCTTGCATGCACTTCAACTCGACGAGCTCTAAAGCTGATTGGTCGTTGGCTTCTGTTCACGTGCCGTCTACATGCGTCGAGCCATCACTGGAATGTCCAAATGAAGGAGTGGCCAGTTGGGAAATGTCACGTTTGTCTAAGAAGCAGCTTTGTTTACTTTATTAATGGTTAACTAACACCTTTATCAATAAACTTTGTATACCAAGTGTCGCTGCTGTGTGTTTTAATGCAGCTTTGCGAATCAGGGTCCTACGTGAAATTTCTCTTTTTTTAGTTGATCTGTTATGTTAAATAATAATAAAAAAAACATCTGATGACCAGTAAGACCACATTGGCTGAACACATGTAACCCTATGCAAAAAATCTTCAGCTGGTGTGGAAAATGCTGCAAAGTAAGAGTGCAACAATTTGAATTATTTTGGATTTTATCAAGACAACGTGAAGGAACAAAAGAGAAATCTAAAATGCTTTCTTTTCAAGCTGCATTGGTTCTTTGCACGTTCGCTCAGTTTTCCAAGGAACTCCGCAGGTCGGTTGTTGTAACGTCTTGGCTCGCATCCTTTGGTCTCTTCATGTTATCCCAGACACTCAGTAATGTTGAGCTCTCAGTACCATCCTTGTTCTTTATCTTGAAGATCTATTTAAGGAGTCATCCAGCTGTAGAGTAAATTTGGGGCTCATTAGGTAACTCCTTGATGGTACTGTATGATGAATAAGTGTACATTCCTCCCAGCATTGAGGACAACATTAACTCTCAACTCCATTTACAGAACTGCAGCTCCACACTTGCAAGGAACCTTCACCGTGCTTCGCTGTTGTGTGCAGACACTCGGTATCGTGACGCTCTTTAACAGTCTGTTTGGAAATCTTTGCCAGGCAGAAACCTTGTTGATGTAGTTCAACTTCCTTGAGTCTTGTTGCTGCGCTCAGTCTTGTCTTGTTGCTTGAGCTGCAACAATAAGTTGTCTTCTATAACCTGACCTCTGGTAATGGAGTTTGGTCGGGGATTATACCTTTATAGGTGATTATATTCCTATACAAACATGTTTAACTATAGTAAACAGTGCAGTGAGTTGACATAAACCCTTTGGTTGGTCTTCACCAGTTTTAAACCTCCTACACAGCTGTTTCTATTTCAAGTAATGACTGTGTTTCCACCTACTTATAAAAAATAATTAGTAACACCTAACTGGTAATCACAAAACAGAGTAATTCCACAAAACCCCTGGTTTGGTTCAAGTGATCCTAAAAAAAAAAAGTTGCTGTTTTGAAGGTAGGTTGAGTAATGATTCGATTAAGATTTGCCTTATGATGGCTCTTTTTCCATTTGTTAAAATGACAAAATAAAAGAACAATTATATATATATTTTTTGTGAGGAAATTCTTGTTGTTTCAACATTTTCCACACCATCCTAAAACTTTTGAACAGTACAATACATGCTGAAATGAATACATGACGTGTTTCCCATTTCTCTTATGTAGCATTGTTTGCACATAAATCACCTTACTTACCTTGCATTGACAAACACGTGCTCTTCTTAAGCTTTTAATGACACATTTAGCACTTTTTACATCTAAGATTCTTTTGTTGAGAAGTTTTTCATTGCTTCTTGAATTGCCTGTGATGACGGAGAAGCTATAAAAATGATTGTGGTAACTACAAAACAAAATTTAAAAAAAAAAAAGCCTGTGTGCTTCCTCTTTCACCTACTGTAATGCATACAAAGAATGTGTGCTGCTCACACCTGTTCGAATGGCTTTGTAATTCTAATATTTACCAACATATCCGTTCAAGTGGGAGGACATAATAATTGATGAAGATATAATTCTAAAGACTTTTAACCTTTAAAAACCATTGTGACACGTCTCTTGTAACGTTTACTGTTCTAGAACTACAATAACCCAAATCTAATCTAGGTTCTAATTTAAGCAACTTCAGTGCGTCACCAGGCACAGTGTGCTTTTTCACAAAAGACATGTCAAAGTAGAGAAATCGCATTTACATTCATGCCGTCTGCATTCCATTTAGGGGAGGTCTAACCTTAAAGTTACGATGCTGTGCTTAGATTATGCACGAAGCTGACGTTAAGTGAAACCTAGCAGGTTAGTGACTCGGTTAGTTTTACAGTTATGTGTCATTCCTGATTTTGGTTTCTTTTTATTAAGTTTTATTTTTCAAGAACTACTGGATTCTGAAAGTGAATTGAAATTATTTTATATCTTTCAGTTTAATACAGCGGTAGGTTTCGCTGGACAAGGAATGTGTTGATGACTACCTAATGCAGCCATCTTTGATTTATTAAACATGCACAAGTTTAACTGTCAGCATTAGCATCCCACAAATCGAATGCAATACATAACACAACCCAGTACCGATGGGGTACCTACAGAGAACGGGCTGTATTATGAAGTGACTTGTTACCTGGATTTTACAGGGTGTGTTCCTAGTAAGTGTCAGGGAAGTACACCGTAGGTACCAGGTGCATAACCTGTAAGTATCAGGTAACAAGTCACATCATAATGCATAACACAACCCAATTTTTTTGGGTACACTGCAAGTATCCTTGTAGGTACCCCATAAGTACCAGACATGTACCAGGGATGTAATCAGTAAGTAACAGGTCTGTACCTGATAAGTACCAGGGAACAAGTCATTTTATAATGCAGCCAAGTCTCCATAGGTGCCCTGCAAGTACCCCTGTAGGTACTCCCTAGGTACCAAGTACATACACAATAAGTACCTGGTGCCTGCACGTACCTCTTTAGATTACAGGTATTTATCAAACAAGTACCTGGTTTGTACTCTGTAATTATCAGGTACGTACCTAGTAAGTACCTTGCAAGTACTAGGTACATACCCAGTAAGTAGAATGTACACATCCTGTAGGTACCATACATGTACCCTGCAAGTATCCTGTAAGTACCCTGTAAATACTAGGTAAACATCCTGTAGGTACCAGGTAAGTACTGGGCTGTATTATCAGTTTCTACCTAATGCTTAATTAGTCTTATCAGGATGCAGTATTTACCTTCATTACACAGATGTAAAAAACTGAGTGGGTTTTGGAATGTGTGATAATATGTGGAAGACAGGAATAACATTCA
This sequence comes from Kryptolebias marmoratus, assembly GCF_001649575.2. Classification (NCBI taxonomy): domain Eukaryota; kingdom Metazoa; phylum Chordata; class Actinopteri; order Cyprinodontiformes; family Rivulidae; genus Kryptolebias; species Kryptolebias marmoratus. The sequence goes on from NC_051432.1 coordinate 10,081,281, forward strand.
GAGAAGGAAAATAAACGCCGGAGTAGAAATGTAACGATTACCCCACTGAGAAAACTGTGCATAAAACTAACTCTAGTATCCAACCTCATTGATAATAAAATAAAAACCTTTGACAACAGGCTTTGGTTTGAAGGCCCGGTAGTTTGTAAAAAAACAAGGAAGACAAAGGCTAAGAATGTGAAACAACACAATAGGCCTCGCCCGGTAAAGGTGTTCTGTAATGCGCCTCACTTATGAGAATTAATAAAGGAATGTGAAAGCTCCGTCCAAACCTTACTGACACACAGGCTGTATGCTCATAAAAATCTTGCTAAATGTTTGCACAAGAGGAAGGCAGACATAGAAGAGAATAGCTGGGAGTATGATTTATGTGTAACAACTGGCTATTGTTCACGTGTTAACTGAAACAATCAGTCAGGAATTTATTACATTATAATTGTAGAATAATAAAACAGAAAAGTAACATGAATCATCTTGAAAACATTTCATAAAGTTTATAAGATGTCTGTTTTTAAAAAACCCTTCTGATATCATGCTAAGAAAACAGCTTTATTTAATCAATTCTGTTTGTTTTACAGCTGCTACTTGAATACATTTGATTGTTTTTGTGTTTTGTCAAATTATGTGTATCCTAGACTGTGTAGTGCTTGTTTCTTTTTCTTTGACTTTTATGCACCTGACTCATATATGAATCTTCAAAAATATATTTAAAAGTACAGAAATGTCTATCTTTTGTGCAAAATTTCTTTAACCATTTAATGTATTGCTCTCGTCTGTGGCACGTTTCCTCATTACCGTCAAACTATCTTTTGTTTCTTCAGAAACCGAAGTCCCGCGCTATTTAAGTCAGTCTTCTGTTTCAAACATGCCACATCACGGAGGTCATTGTAACCTCTGGCTTCTCAGGAATTGTTTGGCCTTTTTTTTGACAGACTCAGTTATAAATAGAACGAGCACCGCTCAGAGGGCTTGGAGGAGCAATGCTGTGGCATATGTAGACCAAAACCAAAGATAACAACCTGAATGAAAGCTATGATTGTTATGATCAACATGAAAATAGTTTTCTGAATTCAGTGAATTTTTTTTCCCCCTTTGTGAAGTTAGTGTACAGTTGTTTGGACATTATGCTGTATGCTAAAAAAAATTATCACCACATGGCTCTCACTGTAAAATAATTTAAATAAATGTATTTTAAAGCATTGTTACTTGACACTACGAAATTTATGAAATCTTTGTACATTTGTACATTACCACAGAGATTTCCTAAATTTACCACCTGAAAATGTGTGATAAGTTGAGTGTTTTAAAATCTTCACAAACTCTGGATATTTGTCTAGGGACTGTTTTAAAATAAACTACTTTCAAAAAATGAAATTTAGTCAAGAGAGTTTATTATGTAATCAAAGCAGCAATACCTTTAAGGAATGCATATCACCCCCCTCCCACCCGTCATGCCACCGTTTTAAATAAAGATCTAACGCAATCTGTTAGTGCTCAGAATGTGCATTGGGAATGACTCTCAGCTACTACCACACCAAACATTAGCTTAATATCTGTAAAACTGACTGAATTATAGCCTGTTTTCAGGTAGCTGTGGCAGCCATCTTGAACCATGTTGACTCCAAGAGTTAATCAGTTGTAGATCTGCATCCATTTATTACTTAGACTTACATTAAAATCCATTGGTTTATGAGGTATGTTGCTAATAGACAAATAAACTCACATATAGACATAGATTACATGATTGCCCACCTTTTGTAGTGGTGGGTGATAAAACATGTTTGCATGTACACCCAATCAGTTTCAACTTTTCCTAAAGAAGACTTGAATTGTGTAATTACAAAAAGAATTCATTAGGAACGCAGGCATGTTTTTTTCTTTGTGTGTGTCTTGCTATCAGTTTTTTTGTGTGCAGTCTGTTCTGTACATCCACATTAAATGGTTGCAGTTCTACTTCAAAAATGTTCTGAAATCTAAAAATTTGAGTCTGGATATGTCTAGACTTTTGAATTTGAAAATGTGTCAGGGCCTTCTTAGTTTTCATTCATTGTTGGACTGATATCCTTTGAGCCAACATCCATATACTTTATAGAGGTTCCCCGCATCACAAATAGTACAAACAGAAAGGAGTTTTTGCAAATGGGGTCAGAAAGGTTTTTAATTTTTGGTGTTTTTTATTTCCTTTCCAGTTTAAGAACTGATAAAGAAATTATTACCACTAAAGTTATTTCCTGGAAACATTATCTGTCAGTGTTTTTATGTTTAATTACATTTACATAACTTACAACTGGCTTCCTTCTCCATCTGGAACATTTATTTTCTACTTCCTTCTTGCAAGGTTTATAATGAAACTTTATGCAGATGAACTCAGATTGGGTTTTCACTCATGTCTGTGTGTCATCTAGACATGCATTCACATGTTCAGCCAGTGATGGTTTCGTTTTCTCTCTTACCTAATCAGTCTCTTCTTTCTTAGTGGCCCTCGTCTGTTTTAGATTTCTGTAAATGGTCTTTAGTCTTTGCTCTTTGTTAAATGTGTAGTCGTTCCGCCGGAAAATGGCATCGAGCGGAGTGGTCACATTATACTGAGGCTGCGATCACCGTCCCAGATTTATGTTCATGTAAGTGTTATTTCTCCACTATCTAAGCTCTTGACTGGAGTATACTCGCCTGCCACCCAGATGAAAAGCTCTAAGAACCGTGAGGAGGTAAAATCCCTCCAGGTTAGACAAAAAGGAAAAGCTGCGGAGCATGATTATGCTATGCTAACGGAGGATGCTAGCTCTTCTGCTAAGCGGGGCAGAGACCAGCTGACGCCACTGAATACGCCAGAAAAAAGTAAACAGGAGAAAAAATGTAAGGATACATCCGAAGAAAGTGAAGCTAACTTGTTGCAGAAAGAAGTTTTGTTGGCTATTAATCAACTCGGGCAACGACTGGATGACCGAATGGATGAGCTGAGCTCACAGTTGCAGCAGCATAGTGCTATGCTAGCTTCTGTAGCTAAAACAACACAACTGCACTCAGAAGACATAGAAGACTGCAAAATTAAAATCAAGTCTTTGGAGCAACAGGTGGGCTCTCTCCTTAAAGATAAAGAAGAGTTGAAAGAACGGCTGGTGGAACAAGAAAGGTACAAAAGAAGATGGAGTCTTCGGATGAGAGGGAAAAAAGAAGATGTAAACGAGAACATCAGAGCCGACACCGTTGACCTGCTGTGCAAAGTGGCCCCAGACCTGGCGGAGAAGATGGAGGATGGAGTGGACATTGTTCACAGAGTAGGATGAAAGACTGAGGACAGGCACCGACAGATCATCATCCTCTTCTCCAAAAGAAACATCCGAGATGAAATCTGGAAAAGAACAAAGTCATCAGCGGTGTGCAGAGAGGTGGGGGTCCGGTTTGCTGAAGACCTGACTAAGAACGATGTTCTAGCAAGACAAGCGCTGTGGCCGAAGATAGAGCAAGCGAGGAAAGAAGGGAAAGCTGCAGGTTTCCGAGGCCCATTTGGATACATCAACGGCAAGCGCATCGAAGAGAGACCTAAAGGAGCGGGTTGAGTATTTAAAATAAGTGAAGGTTATGTGGAGAGATTGTTTTAAAAAGGGGACGTTCACAGGCTGTATTTCTACCTCCTTAACTGTTATTTCTCTAAGTTTTTGATTTATTTATGTGTTCATTGTTGCCATTTCAAAATGGCTTTTTTTGTTCATCGTTTAATGCTAGGGGTTTAAAAGACTCAGTCAAAAGAAAAGCTGTTTTTATTTTTTGTAAGGGGCTACGGTCAAATATTTTCCTTTTTCAAGAGACTCATTCTGAGAAGTCTGATGTCAAATTTTGGTCCCAGCAATGGGGAGACAAGATCATATGCAGTCATGGATCTAATCGCTCGGCAGGAGTTGCAATTTGTTTTCATAAATTCTCTGGTGAAGTTGTGGCAGAAAGGAAGGATGATGAAGGCCACTGGGTAGCTTGTGTTTTGAAAATAGAAAAAGCCACTGTCATCCTGTTCAATATTTATGGATACAATGACGAACTTAGAAATAAAACTTTGCTTTACAAAGTTACAAATAGTATAGAAGAGCTGAAAACAACTTATTTTACTGATTTTGTAGTAGTTGGAGGGGATTTCAATATGGCCACAGATGATTGGTTAGATAGATGGCCCTCAAAATATTCACAATGTCATCCAAACCCTATTATTGGTAATTTTATGAATGTGAATGGTCTGATGGATGTGTGGAGAACCTGTAATCCTAACACTAGACAGTTCACATGGTTTAAACCTAATGGAAGCTCTAAATCGAGAATTGATTACTGGTTAGTTTCTGCTTCCATCATGCAGTTTGAAGTCTCTGCTAATATTTCCATAAATCCCCTCAGTGACCATTGTGAAATAAGTTTGATCATTTCTAATCAGAATTTTTCTAGGAGAAGAAAGGAATATTGGAAGTTCAATTCATCCCTTTTAAAGAACGATCTATATTGCTGTAATGTTAAAGAATTGATTTTAAGATATTAATAAGAACACCAACTTATCCCAAATACAAAAATTGGAATTTTTAAAATTTTTAATAAGAAAACTCTCTATTACCTTTAGTAAAAGACAAAAATTGGAAACAAGGGAGAAGGAAACTAATTTAGTTCAAACACTGCTAAATTATTACTCTAAAGTGAATTGGTCAGAAGAAGATAAAATAGAAATATCGAATATACAGACTCAGCTAGACCAGCTTTATCTTAATAAAGCCCAAAGTGCATTTGTCAGATCACGAGCAAAGTGGATAGAAGATGGGGAAAAAAATTCATCTTTTTTTATTAGGCTGGAAAAAAGAAGACAGGAAAAAAATGCAATTTCTTGTCTTTTAATTAATGAGGAGGAATGTACAAACTCTAAAATAATTTCTAAAGAAATTTATAACTTTTATAGTAATATTTATTCTCCTTCTTATAGTGAACAGGATTCAAAAATTTTCTTTCAAATAACAGGAGATAAGATTCCAAAAATTGATGAGCACTTCAAAAAGTTATGTGACGAAAATTTAAAATCAGAAGAATTAGATGAAGTTATCAAAAAAATTGCATCTGATCGTTCGCCTGGTCCAGATGGATTAACTGCTAATTTCTATAAGCATTTTTGGGAAGAAATAAAAACATTATTATTTGATGCAATTGTAGAAAGTATTAACCAAAAGGAATTGATGACAACAATGAAACAAGGTTTAATAAAATTAATCCCTAAACCAGAAAAAGACAAAAGAATCCTAAATAATTTAAGGCCTATCACTCTTCTTAATACAGACTATAAACTCCTCACCATGGCTCTGGCATCTAGGTTAAAATCAGGTCTAGCAAAAATCATAAGTAACTCTCAATCAGGATTCATGAAAGGTAGATCAATTCATAATAATATTAGATTAGTTTTAGATCTTATAGATTATAGTGATCTGGTAGAAGATGATGCTTACATTTTATTTCTTGATTTTCAAAAAGCATTTGATTCAGTTGAACATCCTTTTATTTATGATACATTAAAACATTTTGGATTTGGTGAATATTTTTTGGACATAATTAAGATGTTACACACAGATATTAATAGTTGTGTTTCCCTTCCGGAAGGTACAACTTCAAGATTTAATATAGGAAGAGGAATAAGACAAGGTTGTAGTTTATCTCCATTGTTGTTTATTACAGTCGCTGAATTACTGTCCATCCAATTAAAAAACTCAGAAATTGAAGGTATTAATATAGATGGGTCAAAAGTACTTATTAGTCAGTTAGCGGATGACACAACTCTGTTTTTGAGAGATAAAGAGCAAATACCTGTCGCTCTTAAGGTGATGGAATCATTCTCTAAGGCTTCAGGTCTAATTCTTAATCTTAATAAATGTGAACTTAAGTATTCATGACACCTCGGAAAAGATGCTGTGTAATATCCCAGTGAAAAAGGAGGTCCGTTACTTGGGTATATGGATATCTAAAGATTCCAAGTTTAGTATCAGTAAGAACATTCAGAATCCGATTAAAAAATCCAGAACAATCCTAAATAATTGGCTGCAGAGAGACTTGACATTATTTGGAAGATCATTATTGACAAAAACTGAATTTATCTCCAGACTAATATATCCCATTTATTCTTTACCCCTTTCCAAAAAAACCACTAAAGAAATAAACACCTTAATCTTTAATTTCATTTGGAAAAACAAACATCGTTATATCAGGAAAGCAGACATGATTAAAAGTTATGAGGAGGGAGGAATAAAAGCAATTGATTTTGAAACCATGAACGGTGCTCTAAAACTAAGATGGCTTCAGTCATTTTTAAGAAGTAGTGAAGATATTTGGTTCTCTTTACCTAAATTTGTGTTTAGAAAATTAGGTGGCCTAGATTTCCTTTTGAAATGTGACTTTGAGGTTTCCAAGTTACCCGTGAAACTCTCTGCCTTTCATCAACAGGTCCTGTTCTACTGGAAGATGGTTTACAAGCATAACTTTAGTCCACACAATGTCCCACTGTGGAATAACAGGGTGATTCTAAGGAGAAGAAAATCAATATTTATGGAGGGATGGATGGAAAAACAAGTTTGGTCTGTTGTTCATTTGATGAATGATGAAGGGGATTTGTTAAAATACGAGGAATTCAGTAATAAATATAGAATAAGATGTACACCGGAGGATTACAGAAATGTGGTTGATAATATTCCACGGGCTATGATTCATTTAATCAAGAATAATTTAGATCAGACTCCAATCCCTAGATTACGTGAAATAATAATCAATAACATAAACTTTGTAGAAAAAAAGTGCAATAACCTGGTTTTGAGAAAACTCCTAATTGAGGAAATATACCCTGGGTCCTCTAAAAGAACTTATTACTTAAAAAACTTTAATAAACAAGAAATTTGTTCAATTAGAACTAAATTTTTGAAATTTCCAATCCCTCCTAAATTTAAAGAAATCCACTTTAAAATTCTAAATGATATTTACCCTTCACAGGAATTCATTAAAAGAATTTTTAAATTTGAAATGGAGGAGTGTTATTTTTGTAAATCATTATCGGAATCAACAGAACATCTGTTCTATGAATGTGAAATTGTAAATAATCTTTGGAAAGAAATATATAACTGGTTGAGGTCTAAATCTCTCCAAGTTGAGTCATTTTCCTGGAATGGAATAAAATTTGGAATTTCAATAAGGAATAAAAAAGTTGAATATTTGATTAATAATATTATACTGTTTGCAAAATTTTACATTCATAAATGCCGTTTTTCAAAAGGTCTTCCAGCGGTAAAAGCGTTAAAAAATGATTTATTATTATTTTGTGAATCTTTGAAAAAAATTAATACAGCCCCAGCAGTCAAACTTTTCTCAATTATAGCAGAATTTAAGTTGGTATAAACCCCATGTTGTTATTTTATTTTTGTTTTTATTTTATTGTGTTGTTGATCTTATTTTATATCCCTGATTACTCGACTATAATGTGTTGTGTTGTTAATATTTTTTAGTGTGCACTAAGATGTTATAATTTCACTCAAGATATTGTTGGGGAGGTGTTTTTGTATATATATTTTCTGAAAAGATTGTTGATTGTGAAGTTGTCATTATAATGGTTTTTGTATGTTAAAAAGAATTAATAAAAAAAAAAGTGTAGTCTATTTTTTTCCTTCAAAGTTTTTGTATTCATTTATTTTTTTCCTTCTTCTTATTGACATGTTAAATTATTTTTTAAGGATACTAATTGGTTATCAATAGGACAAAAAACCACAAAAGACAAAAAGTGGACAATGTCTGTGTGTGTGTATGTGTGTGGTTATATATCTTCAAACTTCAGCCCAATTCAAGATCTTAGCAAACACAAGAATGGTTATATCTCAACCAATTATACACAAATTGAGCTACAATTTGGTGAAGTAGATTTTTTGCTTCAAACTTTGGCATTAACGTACGGCATCAACCCTATTTGTCTGTTAGCTAAATATCTCATGAAGCAATGGACAGATTTTAACAAAAGTTTCAGAAAGTAATTGGTTCATATACACCCGCAACTGATTGATTTCTGGAGAGGCCCCATTTCAAGATGGCAGTCACAGCTATATGGCATTGGCCGTCACAGAAATGGCTAAAACGACTAAAACTCCATCCCTTCTCAGCGTGAGGCAATTTTAGTTCAAAACTTTGGCACGAAAGGCATCAGGCGATATGCATTGCTTTAGGAAATTTATAATCTTTCATTTATAAATAAGTTTAGTTCTACACTTCATTACTTTTAATGTTGGCATTCCCCAATAGAGTCAACACTGTCTGCTACAAAATCTGAAAGTTATCATGGTATTTACATTTACAACTCAACAACTTTTAGTCAGTCCAGTTCAAGATGGCCGCCACAGCTAGTTAACCTTAGCCAACACAAAAGTGGCTCTCACATAGTGAAATTCACAATTGTTGAGCGAAAATGTGGTAGTAGCTGAGAGTCAGCCTTCACACATGCTCTAAGTGTTAATGTACCCCTACTCAAGAGATTTTGCATGATATCAAGTGTTATAAATTTAATATAAAGCAGCAAAGCATTAGTGGTAAAAACTAAGTTTTGTGACGTATGTGACATGTAACATATATGATGTGTCCTTGTTACATATATATATATATTGTGCATGTATTAGTTGAAGGGTAGGAAATTTACAACGTACTGTATTGTGAAATGTTGTGACATTATTTTCTTACAGCCACGTTACTCAACATGCAAAGAAAAAACTCAAACGTGTTAAAGGTTAAAACACACATTACAACATTCTCTGCTCACCCTCTTGAACATACGTTTTCCAATCATTCCAAGATCTTGCATTGTATCTGACTTTGAATTCCTTGTGATAATTCAGGGACGATAAGGTTCGAGTTTGCTGTTAGTTTTTCTTTTACACTGCATCAGTGATGTGTCCTTCTCAAACCATTACAGACTTTTTTTTTATCTGTAATTAGTTAGGGTTTATACATCCTAATCTGCTGCTACTGCATGAAAAACAACTCTTCTTTCTAATTTTCTTTAATCATACCAAATTGTGCAACCACCAGAAGTATCAGCAGAAATCACTGAAGCAGAAAAGCAGTAACTTAGGAGTCTGCATTCTGCCAACGATTTCATTTGAGAAGTAGTATATTTGCTATTGACTCGTGGAAACAAAAAACTAAATATTAGTTACATGCGTAGTTTAAATGAAAGCAGCAGTCCTTGAAGTAATGGAAATCGCCCACGACCTCACACGGCAAAAATTTTAACAAAGATCTCACATGATCTGTTACTGAGTATGTGTTCAGGATGGCTCTCAGCAACTAACACTTCAATTTTAGCTCAGTGACTACAAAACTGGCTGAGTCATAGCCGTTTTTTGTGTTTGCTAAGTTCAGTTACGTGTGGCAGCCATCTTGAATTGGGTTAACTCCAAGCGTTCATCAGTTGTAGATGTACATCATTTCCGAGTTTCAATGAAATTTGTTTAAAGGTTCCTGGGATATTTTGCTAACAGGGTTGACTCCAGGAGTTTAACAAAGATCTTCTGTGATGTGCTAGTGCTCAGAGTGTGAGTATGCATATGCTTCTTAGCTACTACCACAACAATCTTTAGCTTAATTTCTGTAAAGTTGACTGATCTGTTCAGTAACTCATGATAAATGAAGACTTGCCCACACATAGCACAGGCAAAAACATGCCTGCCTGACTTTCATAGTGGCAGGTGATAAAAAGCAAATGCAAACTGGCATTAAAAGCTTAGTTTGACTATTGCCTATTAAAGCTCATACTAATTTTTATCTTTTAACCGTTGTGCATCATCAGTACATTCTGTCCAGACTATTGATCCTTCGCAACCTACACAATGGCATTCAAGGAACTAAGAAAAAAGCAGATAAAAACCAGTTTGTCAAAGGTTTTTCAGTGTAATGCGGCCCAGCCTGCTCATTGTTTCAGGTAGAGCGCCACACCCAACGTACTGGAAGTCCCCATTCTCATGAAACTTGCCAGGGTTGAAGAAAATATATTGCCAACATCCTCATTCAAACAAAGCAGCCTTAATTTATTGGAAAACCTAATAAAACCTCGCTGGATCGCCAGTAAAAACATTTCAGAAATTTCCAGCTTGATAATGTGGAGCAGGGGAAATCATAGTTGTTTGTTTTTAGCCCTTTTTTCCCCCCACAGGCCTCCCTAATGACCAACCTCCATCTAGACCAAAAAAAATCTCAAAGTTTTTGTATTTTCCCAACAATCCTCTCAAAGTGCAGACAGAGCCTACTACTGCAGGCTCCTAGGTCCAAGTTTTGAAGGCAGACATCTTCTCTACATTGAAGATTGAAAACTTTCTTTTCAAAAAAGCTTGAAGTTAGTGCTCGCTTAAAGGACTCTGTTCATTGCTACGGGCTTGAGTTTCTGGGGACATCCCATAATGTACCGATCAACTCACTCGTGTGTCTTAACTCTCCCTGTATGTGTGTGAATACTGTCCACATCTACAGTTGATTAACTTTTAGAGTCAACTTGATACAAAATGACTGCCACATTTAAGCAACCTTTGCAAACACAAAAATGGCCACAACTCAGCCAATTTTACAGACATTGAGCTAAAATTTGGTGTGGTAGTTGCAAAGCATCATCCACAATACATACGCTAAGCTCTAAAAATAGCATTTTTAGAAAAACTGGAAAGAGAAAAAAGAACAGTGGAAAGATTGTGCCACCACAGTAAACCTGCTGTCAATCAAAACTCACGGACAGGGTGAGGAGGGCATTAATCAGAGAAGCAACCACAGACGTCAAAGATAACCCTGATGGAGTTGGGCAGATCTTGCTAACTAACTTGACTGTGATCAGATGGCAGTAAATACAGATGTTAATTCTCTTAATGCACACGGAAAATGTTTCTGCGTACGTTTGGTAGTCTGAACTGCAGTCCATCTCAGTCCTCGGTGTAGGACCTCAGACTCAACTGACCTGACTCTTCGCAATCAACACAGAGGATGTCTCAGAGTTAAAAAAAAAAAAAAAAAGTCCACGTCTTGTTTTGTGCTTTTCCAGTTTTAATGACCTATATTAGAATCCTGCTTGATAAAAAAGGTCATTTTGGTCAGGAGTTTTATGAAACCAAGTGGATTACAAGACGTTGTGTAGGTAAGTTTATCTGGTTGTGTGTTTGTTTTAATTGTTTAGAGCTGTTGGATTGTGGCTGAGGTTCATCGTAAGCTATAATGTTCTCTCAGCCACAGAACAACAGTTACTTTATGTTCACCTAATTAAACACGGTGATGAAGTTACATTCACGGGGAAGCTGTAAAACAGCTGATGACCATTCAGCTGGGGAAAAGTTTTACAGATTAAAATCGTTAGTCTTTGTTCTGACACTTAGTTCTGTGAAGCCACCAATCAACTTGCTCCTTTATTTCTCTTATATCACGTGTGTTAGGTAATTAAGCTTATTGAAAGATAACTGAACAAAAAAGCGACTCAAATGACTTGAAACTATGTTAATGTCAAAACGCTAACATAGTTCAGATGTCTGAATGTATTGTGATTATTACAGAAACATCAGCAGACCTGTTGATGTTCCATGTGCTGCTCGCTTCCAGCCCACTGTGTCTTCATACACACAATTATTTAAAACAAATTATTTCCACTATTTAACTTCATTAATATGAATAGGTAGTTTTAGTTGAACTTTTTGCTCACATTCAAATTAAAAGTCTAATTTTATTAGATTAATTTAATTAGACTTTTAATTGAGGCGGCAGTGGCTCAGGAGGTACAGGTTCATCTTGTAACCAGAGGGTTGCCGGATCGAGTCCCCGTCAGTCTCAGCTGTTGTGTCCTTGGGCAAGACGCTTCACCTGTCTTACCCACTGGTAGTGGTCAGAGGGCTCGGTGGCGCCGGTGTGATGCCAGCCTCACTTCTGTCAGCCTGCCCCAGGGCAGCTGTGGCTACAATGTAGCTTATTGCCATCAGTGTGTGAATGTGTGGATGAATGGGTGAATGACTGATTAGTGTAAAGTGCTTTGGGGTCCTTGGACTAGATAAAGCGCTAAAAGAGTGCAGGCCATTTACAATTAAATTCCAAGTTGTTATGCAACAAACAGAAAGATTATCAAATGAGGATGAATACTTTTGTGACCCTTTCCTCTAACAATACAAGTCATGCTTTTTGAATTTTAGTGCTGCCTTTAAATTGTAGTGTTTTTTTTTCTGCCTATGGTCTTGTTCTGGACACTGGAAACACGTAATTTCATCCAGTTGGTGTGTTTTGTAAAACTGAAGACAACTTGACTTTAAACCTGAACAGCGATGAAAATCTCCCCACTTGTTTACCTGCTGTTGCCAAGTTCAAAAGCCTTGCTATTTGATTTAGGACTCTCCTCTTTAACGTCATGGCAGGTATGAAGGTGTTGTTTTTTTTGAAGGCATTTTGTAAATGAAGCGGCATCGTTTTTCAAAAATGCTTCAGGAATGGGCTAAAATTAGCTGTGTTTTCGTGGCTGTAGTTTTTTGACGAACTTCCCACTTTGAAGGCATAATGGACGGTGGAAATATTTAGTGCTGTGCAGACATTGTGATGTTTTTTTTTTTTTTTTTACCATTTATTTTAGGTAAATGATTTTAAATACACAAATGCTTCAACTGTTCAGTAAATACAGTAAGACAACTAAGTAAAGGCAATTCCAGATTTTGAAACTAAATCCCTAACTTACAACCACGGTCTGTAGGAAAGAGTAGATTGGTTTACAGTAGATGGAGACATAATTTGTGTGTTTTGAATGAAGCAGTGAGCATGTGATTGGAGAAAATTGTAAAATACTCTACATTAATAAATAAAGACCTTTTTTTCCTAATGTGGTGGCAATTGTTTTTTTTTGTTTTTTTTACCGGCCTGGTCACCTGTCCAAAGTATTAATTAAATCTTAATATTTCCTTAATTAGGAGCATTTGCCAAACATTTACTGCAATGGGCTTGAGTTTCTGCCTATTTGGGGGTCTGTATGCCTCGAGTGTTGTCGTTACCATTAACTACCACGTTGTGCGTTTCCAACAGACTTACAAAAACAAAAAGCATAAGAAAAGTTGAAAAAAGTTCAGAGTTCAGCAACAACAAGAAACACGCCACTTTCTGACAAGTGTAGGGTTCATTTATGGTGACAAAGATCACCAACTAACTGAAAAACAGGAAGCAGCTCTGAGTCATTAGTACTATTAGTGTAATTTTATTTATCTTTCAAATTATATCAAAATCTGAAAATACAGGTGTCGTTTTATCTTTAAAATAGCTGACTGCATTACTCACCTTCACATTCACATTCTTTTCAAACCTGCGTCAATGTGACACTCCTCCCCTCCCCCCTTCTTTTATCCGGACAGTCTGTAGCATCACAACAGATGGAAAAAAAACAACAAAACAAGTTCAGCAAGTTATGCCAGGAAAAGAAGAAAGAATTTCTCGCCTCTTTTAAAAACCTCAGCCACTGTCAACTCCTCACTACCATCTTTTGGCTCGAGGTATAAAGGTGTCTGCTGCCTTCCCATCCATCACCGTTGTGAACATAGGAGCACTGCAGCATAGTGGGACGACACAGAGGTAAGCAAGTGATTTGTTTTATTTGTACTGTTGTTTAAAGCAGATATAAAAAAAAACGCGATGTATGAGAAATTTTTATTGCTTCTGGTATTTTAGTTTTGAAAAACTTGGTAGTTACATTTTGAGGAGCTACAAATTTAGCCTTTTTTAAACTTATTTATTCAATAATTTTAAAAAACAAGTTTTTTTTTTTCAAATTTGAAATGTTCAAATGTTGCTCTTTGGTGTTTAAACTAATTAAGACTGACCCATTCTGTACATTTTTAAATTTTATTTTATTAGTTTTTCGTGTGTTTAATTAAAAGCGCTTTTTTTCCCCATGTACCATAATTAAAACAGTGCAATGAAAAAATCAGAAAAAACAAACAACAAAACTATACTAAGTTTTAATACCAAGTTAAATTTTACTAAAAGCTGCTACAACACATAATTTGTTGTAGTAATTTAATGATTAGGTTTGTCAGGGTGTGGCTACTTTGTGAGCACTGTCCAAGAGATATAATAAACATATTGATTAAAAGACAGTTATCCTGCATTACTTGAGCTCTTTAACCAATGTAACCCTTATGAAGATAATTGCTTTAACCAACAATTATTCTGGTACTTATCCAGGAACACAAAATGGGTTTGCTTGGAGGAAATGAGTACAACAATAAAAAAGATGCATTGTGAAACTTTTTTTTCTTCCTTCTTGGAAACAGATAATCCTAAATGAAAATAAAAGTAGTGGTGACTGTGACAAATCTGTCATTGATCAAAACCTTTAGGGAATTTAGACCATTTTTTCTGACTGTAATTATCTAAATAAAGTAACAACTTTACTAGAGAGGAATTAGTGATTCATTATATCATCAATGACAACAGACTTTTTTTTTTAATTTTGAGAAATGTGTAAGGCAAATTATGAAAATACTTGTGTAGGTACCCTCTATGAGGCTCTGGTTTATAAGAGTAATAGTATTAAGAATTTAGTTTGAAAACCATAATTTGACTACAGTATGTTTATTTTACCTGTATTGATTTAGAGACTGTAAAACAACGATTAGATAAATACTTGGTATGATGGAAAGTTGTTAAATCTGTGAAAGGCATCCTGAATGGCAACTGTAGATGTAAGACTGCTTTGTCATACAGGGCAAAAAGTTCCCAAACTTGTCCTGCTGGAAAGTTGGCATACCTGAAAGAAGACATAGTGAATGTCCTTTTGAGTGTCTGCTATCAGTAAAAAGTCAGTTAATGAGGATAAGGATGTAAAAGTTGGGCAACAAGACTGATTGTATCTGAAGCATTGAATTAAAGTAATGACTAAGTCAGGTATACTCTCTCTCTCTCTCTCTTTCTCTCTCTCTCTCTCTCTCTCTCTCTCTCTCTATATATATATATATATATATATATATATATATATATATATATATACACTTTATACAGTTAAGCCTCCTGTTGCCTTCAGGTCAAATTGTCCTGAAGTTACAAGGACTTCAGGAGGGTTTGAAACCTGACAGAGAGACAAAGGTGAATTTGTACAGGTTTTTAATGTCACCAATTTCAAACAGTAAAGTGGTTCTTCACCTTGGTATTTCTCCTGTTACCATACATTTGGAGTTCACAGTATGTTAGAACGGCCAGAGTACATATTTGCTCTGTGAATTTAAATATATTCCGAGGATATTTATTTTGAGATATATTTTACAGGAAGCTGACACCTCAGAGGATGGAACCTCACATATTTCTTCTCCTGTTAGCAGGTAATATTATTGTTAGAGTGCGTGCTGCTGTGTACGAGTACATGATTGTATGTCTGTGGCAGTGAGAGGCAACATAATGCAATCAGGATTTAGGATGAAATCAGCTTAAACATTGCTAACATTTTTTATTTTCTTTTACTAGGACTAATAGGTGCAACATGCGCTCAGGATAACACCACAGGTAACACAAAAAGGCAATATAAAGTTTATAAAGTAAAAATGTGATTCTATTGGACCTTCTAGTGATACCAAATATTCACAATTAAAGTAACTTTTTACTTATTAAAGCTGGCATAAAATTGAGGGTAGAAGGCAGAGACAGTTATTTAGGCAAGCCATGGAGTATTTGGAACTTATCTAAATTAGTAAATACCACGGGTTTTATTCAGTTATAAAATAAAGTTTTTTACCTATTACTGAAAAAAAAAACTTTGCTGAAAGAACATGCAGACTCAAGAAAAAGATCAACTTTCATGTATATTTTAAATCAAGTTAAATGCACACTAATGATTTTATTCTAAATAATATATCATTATTCTAAATAATATATCATTTTATTTAAAAAATTTCAAATGTATGAGTTTCAGTGCAGTTAAAACATATGCTCAGTTGTCTATGTAACAAAATGATTAACTTTACAGAGCATAACATCTGCAGCCAGAGGCCAGTTATGATAAACAAACAAACAAAAAATGTAGGCAAATAGATTTAAATAAAGTCCTGCACTTTTTAGGCACTCTAATTTCCACGTTTGAGGTATTTTGGATTTTAACCTATAGTAATAAACTGGAAAGACCATTAATGTCAAAAGGAGCAACAACAAAGAAAAGAAAAAAACAGGTTCTGCTAAAATTATGAAGCCTTTTGACAACACACACAACACTATATGCCTGTTTATAAAATGTAATAAAATAAATAAATAAAAAGAATACATTGCTGATAGAAGCACAGCACAATTCATAACAGATTCATTTAATGCCAGCAAGACTTCTTTGAGAAACTGGAATTAAGCAGCAAACATAACAGGACTTCCCATTTTTCTGCCCATCTAACTTACCGGGATCATTTTAAAGATAATTTACCATCAGAATAAAAAAAAATTATTTGATTGCATATACTGGATAGTAAAATAATCCTCCTTGTCTAATTAAATGTTTTGTGAATTTCCACCTGCCTACCCCATTTCATCATCAGTCAACACTACAGCACTATCACCCAACACAACTTTATCACCAGAGGCCACAACTGCATCATCAATCATCACAGTGTCAGAACCAGCTAATATGACTGCATCACCCTCTGACTCAGTGTCAGAACCAGCCAACACAACTGCATCACCAGCTGACACAGTGTCAGAACCAGCTAATACGACTGCATCACCCTCTGACTCAGTGTCAGAACCAGCCAACACAACTGCATCACCAGTCATCACAGTGTCAGAACCAGCTAATACGACTGCATCACCCTCTGACTCAGTGTCAGAACCAGCCAACACAACTGCATCACCAGCTGACACAGTGTCAGAACCAGCTAATACGACTGCATCACCCTCTGACTCAGTGTCAGAACCAGCCAACACAACTGCATCACCAGTCATCACAGTGTCAGAACCAGCTAATACGACTGCATCACCCTCTGACTCAGTGTCAGAACCAGCCAACACAACTGCATCACCAGCTGACACAGTGTCAGAACCAGCTAATACGACTGCATCACCCTCTGACTCAGTGTCAGAACCAGCCAACACAACTGCATCACCAGTCATCACAGTGTCAGAACCAGCTAATACGACTGCATCACCCTCTGACTCAGTGTCAGAACCAGCCAACACAACTGCATCACCAGCTGACACAGTGTCAGAACCAGCTAATACGACTGCATCACCCTCTGACTCAGTGTCAGAACCAGCCAACACAACTGCATCACCAGTCATCACAGTGTCAGAACCAGCTAATACGACTGCATCACCCTCTGACTCAGTGTCAGAACCAGCCAACACAACTGCATCACCAGCTGACACAGTGTCAGAACCAGCTAATACGACTGCATCACCCTCTGACTCAGTGTCAGAACCAGCCAACACAACTGCATCACCAGTCATCACAGTGTCAGAACCAGCTAATACGACTGCATCACCCTCTGACTCAGTGTCAGAACCAGCCAACACAACTGCATCACCAGCTGACACAGTGTCAGAACCAGCTAATACGACTGCATCACCCTCTGACTCAGTGTCAGAACCAGCCAACACAACTGCATCACCAGTCATCACAGTGTCAGAACCAGCTAATACGACTGCATCACCCTCTGACTCAGTGTCAGAACCAGCCAACACAACTGCATCACCAGCTGACACAGTGTCAGAACCAGCTAATACGACTGCATCACCCTCTGACTCAGTGTCAGAACCAGCCAACACAACTGCATCACCAGTCATCACAGTGTCAGAACCAGCTAATACGACTGCATCACCCTCTGACTCAGTGTCAGAACCAGCCAACACAACTGCATCACCAGCTGACACAGTGTCAGAACCAGCTAATACGACTGCATCACCCTCTGACTCAGTGTCAGAACCAGCCAACACAACTGCATCACCAGTCATCACAGTGTCAGAACCAGCTAATACGACTGCATCACCCTCTGACTCAGTGTCAGAACCAGCCAACACAACTGCATCACCAGCTGACACAGTGTCAGAACCAGCTAATACGACTGCATCACCCTCTGACTCAGTGTCAGAACCAGCCAACACAACTGCATCACCAGTCATCACAGTGTCAGAACCAGCTAATACGACTGCATCACCCTCTGACTCAGTGTCAGAACCAGCCAACACAACTGCATCACCAGCTGACACAGTGTCAGAACCAGCTAATACGACTGCATCACCCTCTGACTCAGTGTCAGAACCAGCCAACACAACTGCATCACCAGTCATCACAGTGTCAGAACCAGCTAATACGACTGCATCACCCTCTGACTCAGTGTCAGAACCAGCCAACACAACTGCATCACCAGCTGACACAGTGTCAGAACCAGCTAATACGACTGCATCACCCTCTGACTCAGTGTCAGAACCAGCCAACACAACTGCATCACCAGTCATCACAGTGTCAGAACCAGCTAATACGACTGCATCACCCTCTGACTCAGTGTCAGAACCAGCTAAAACAACTGCATCAATGTTCAGTGCCGTTCCAGAACCAGACAACACAACTTTATTGCTGGTCAGCACATTAGCAACATCAGTCGACACAGTTTCAATCCCAGTTACCACAGTGTTACCACCAGAAAACATCTCTGTTACAATGGTCAGTTCAGTCAGTCCACAAATGAATTCAACGTCATCAACATTCACTGCAACATCACAAGAAATTGAAATTTCAACAGGTAACACAGTCTCGTACCATTTACTTTGTAATGTCTCAAGCTGCAATTTAAAAAAAATAACCTTACTAACATGCAGCCTTACATCCCTATGTACAGCTTTAAAACAAGTCAAAACAAATTTGTCTACCACCAAAATTTATATTCCAATGAGCACACAAACTTATAATGATGGTGCTATTACCTTACTACCACACCAATCCAAAAAGTCAGCCTTATACTGTGATCTTGTACTGTGATCAAAAGTTAACATTGAATTCAACAATGCTATCTGTCAACACAGCCGTGCCAACAGGTAACGACACCCTAACGCCAGATGTCAACACAACTCCCCCTACAGGTAATCTAAATTATGTCACATTCAAAATATTAAAACAAGTTTTTTAGTTTTATTTAAATTCACTGTACTGTGACCAAAATTTAACAGTGAATTCAACAATGCCACCCGTCAATACAGCCATGCCAACAGGAAACGACACCCTAACGCCAGATGTCAACACAACTCCCCCTACAGGTAATCTAAATTATGTCACATTCAAAATATTAAAACAAGTTTTTTGGTTTTATTTAAATTCACTGTACTGTGACCAAAATTTAACAGAGTGTTAACAACATTATTGTTTGTCATTACAGGTTTGCCAGCAGTTAACACAACCTCACTGCCAGATGTCACCACTAGTTCACCCACAGGTAAATAATTTATACCACAGTAAAATTATTATGGCAGCTGATGTAATTCCAACCTCAACACCACTGAATTTAATCCTAGCAGAAAATGTGACATCTCTGCCTGTGACCTCCCCAATGGAGAATATCAGCTCAACACTGGAGACGGTGACCTCTCAGATGGATAACGTCACCTCACCTACCATCAACCTGACTGCGTCACCAAATGCCACAACACTATTACCAGGTAAGTGAACGTAAACCACAGTCAAACGTCTGTATGTCAAATGATGTCTGAATGAAGGTAAAAAGCTCTGAATGCAGAGTGCAATTATATACCAGCAAAGTGTTAAATGAATTTCCAACTGGGGAAAATAAAAAGTTGTTGTAATGTGTTTTATAGAACATAGAAAAAGTTAAAAAGCATTATATAACACAAAGATTGAAAATCAGAATTAGCCATGAATATTTTCACATATGTGTTTAAGTAGTCAGTGTGGCTGATTTTCTGTTAATTTGTAAAATATGTATATTTACAACTCAGGCAATGCAACCTCACCACCTTCCACTATGACCTCTCCACCAGCCAATGTAACATCTCCACAACCAGTTGCCACAGTGCCAGGTAATGCAACTTCTATCACTGACAGTACAATGCAATCATTTTGTTCCATAATAACTTTTGCAATTAGTCAAGAAACTGCCATTTTTAAAGCAAAATGATGCACCTAAATACTTTTATGTACTCTATGCTTTAGAGTTCTTACCTAAAAAAATAATGTATAGTATTCAGAATTTCAAATTATTGCTATACAGGGAAACAGAAGTAGCCATTCATCACTGTTAAATTTCAAAAAATTGTTTAAAAGTAAAACTAAGTCTAATTCCAACACACAACACAACATCAGTAATAATCACCATGACCTCACCTCCACTCAATGCAACTTCTCCACCAGTTAGTGCAACTTCACCAGCAGTCAACATGACCTCACCACCACTCAATGCAACTTCTCCACCAGT
>NC_051432.1:10127197-10169002 GCF_001649575.2 Kryptolebias marmoratus
TCACCTCCACTCAATGCAACTTCTCCACCAGTCACCATGACCTTCCCTCAAGTTAATGCAACTTCTCCACCACATAATGTAACTTCACCAGCATTGAACATGACATCACCTCCGTTCAATGCAACTTCTCCTCCAGTCAGGACAACTTCGCCAGCAGTCAACATGACTTCACCTCTTCAAAATGCAACTTCTCCACCAGTTAGTGCAACTTCACCAGCAGTCAACATGACCTCGCCTGTTCAAAATTCAACTTCTGCAACAGTCAGTGCAACTTCGCCAACAGTCAACATGACCTCGCCTATTCAAAATGCAACTTCTCCTCCAGTCAGTACAACTACACCTGTTGTCAACATGACCTCACCTCCAATCAATGCAACTACAGGACCCATACTGTCCACCGCTTCAGCAACAGGTAATTGAGTTAATACCTTATCTGAAAATCAAAGCTTTTTAATTTTTTCCCACTAAACCAAACTGAATAATTTATATGACAGAATATAACAGCTCATAGACCCATCCACATATCTAGTCACAGTACATGTAAATTTAAAGTTTTTAAATGATATAGTTCTTTTTGTCTGTTTATTTGTTAATACATTACTAAGTAATGCAACCTCTTTACCAGCCAATGGAACATCAACACAACCAGCTACTACAACCAGTGTTCCAACAACAACAACAACTCTGCCAACAACCCCCCCACCACCAGAAACAGTGGTTAACTTGGACTTTAGGTTGAATAGAGTGTTTTCTCCAGATTTTGCGATGCCCAGTTCAGCCGCCTTCAAAGAATTCACTGGAGAAATAATTGTTCGAGTAAGTAATATCTCTCTTTTCTTTTTTCACTGGCTAACAAATATATAGTGAATGAGGGTTGGTAAACAAAAAATATAAACAAAATGTTAACTACTTTTATAAACTTTATACAAATATATAATATTTATAAATTTGTCTTTCTTGTCTGTTGGTAGGTCAGACTACTGCTGATTGACCATAGCAGCTATTATTTTAGATATTTTTTTATCATTGTTTTGCTTTAATGTTCTTCTTATTTCAATTCTTCAGCTTAATGTCATCTATAGCAGAAGATATCCGTTCAGATTCTTAAGAGCCCTGATCAGGAGTTTGAGGTACATTTTTATTATTTGCTCTATTATTTGTCAGAAGACAGTTATTAAAAGTTATTTTACATTTGTGAAATGAATGATTATATAAATGTACTTACATAATTAATTTCTATGAATGTATGCAAGCAGCTATTGTCATTATCAAACATTTACAGTATGCAGTAAGTGATCATTTGACAGTGAGCAGTTATGTTTACAAGACACATTATATGTTGTATTTTCTTTTCTTTTACAGTCAAGGTTCAGTTGTTGTAAGATCTGATCTGGTATTTAGAAATGCCAGCTCAGTGGCAGAGCCTGCTGATGTAGAGGCAGCTTTGGTGGAAGCAAGTAACACTTCCGACTTTAACTTCTCATTGATTGTATCAAGCGTTAATGCATCAGGTAAGAGTTATTTTATGTCTTTGTTAATACTATAAAATATAGAAAACTGTGGTTTAAATACATCCCTCTTTTTTTAGTGGCACAAATTATTTCAACAACTGCTCCTGTCACAACTGTGAATTTAACTGCATTGCCAGGTAATATTATGCCCCCCCACGCACACACACACACACACACACACACTAGTTTGAAGTGTTTAGGTAAAGGGATCAAAAACTTTGTAATCACTTTTTACACATAATGAGTTATTATGTTTACATGAAGATTTTACTCCTAACCAGAGTGGGTCATAATATTTAAAGAAAAAACATTTTGTGATTTTATACAATTATATTTGTAATTAAAACATTTTTTTAGGCCTTTTGTAAAATATTCCATCAACATACAGTATACAGAAATATCAGCAACAGGACATGACTCGTTTGTATTCTTGTGAAATTTGATAAGCACTAAACATTAATTTACTTATGTAACCCACTAGCAACAACTGCAGCTCTCAACGCAACAACTGCAGCTCTCAACGCAACAACTGCAGCTCTCAACGCAACAACAACAACTACTACTACTACTACTACTACTACTACTACTACTACTACTGCATCCACCACCACAGCAGCAACAAATCCACCAGCAGCTAATGAGGGAACCCTTGGCCTAAGATTCCGAATGGACAGAGCATTTACATCAGATCTGAGCGATTCAGGGACAGAGGCTTTCAGAATACTAGCGGCCGAAGTGGTTAGAGAGGTAAGGCACTAAATCCATTTTGATAGATAGATCTGCCAACTGTAAATAAACCTAAATGCATTTGAAGGTCTTGTAAATAAATGGAGATCTCTTATTGCTAACAAATAATCAAAAACATTTCATGTTGAGAAGTCACTTTGATAAGTCTTTTATTTATTTGTTTATTTATTGGCATTTGAACCCATTTACCAGTATCTGTTTTCTTTCAGATTAACAGGGTGTGCAATAACCTCTATACACCATTTTACCGTCGCTCCCGAGTCAACCGATTCTCGTAAGACCAGATTGATGCCATTGACTAATTTTGCTTTCTAAGACTTGTCAATGACTTGCGTTTCTAAGTGTAGCTTTTGTGTTTCGTCACTGTAGGAGTGGATCTGTGGCTACCAACATGACTCTTGTATTCCAGGACAGAACCTTAGTGCCTTCAGCAGCTATTGCCACTCAACAGTTGATCAGAGCACTTAACGATACAACCCTGAATGTTATAGAAGGCAGCGTCTTTGCAGGTAAGTTACGACAGACTTAATAGAAAAACACTATGAATTTTTGGTCATATTTTTGATAAATAACTACGTGGGCGACGGCAATAGTAAGTTTGTAAATTATGATTAAAGATGAATTAAAAAAAATAAAATGTAACAGTCAGTTGGTGCTTTTTTGAAGACATTTGGTATGTTGCATTGTAATATAATTAAATCAAAAGAACTACACTAATACATCTGTGTTTTCTAATATTTCAGAGTCATCGGCATGTGGTCTTCCTCTCCCCACAATGGGCTCACTGACAATCTTCTCACTAACTATGCTGGCTGTGGTACAGAGGCTGTTCAGCTCATAGTACACTTATATAGTGTTGTTAGTTTGAGTGTACCCAGACACAAAATTGACATAACAATTGTGCATTATGAAATTTGCCATGATGTCATGTGGTAAAAAGATGTGTCCTGTATGTCAAAGAATGAGACAGTTATACAGTATTTTCCAAATTTATTTTATTTAAGGTACTAATCAAAAGAAACTCTAATATGAAACCTACTGAGTGTATTTGTTTGCTTTTTTCGAAGATCACCCATTATCAGTTGAAAGTTGTGGGCTATGTACTGGCTTTGAAATAAGCTGCTGGAAAGCAGCTTGAAATATGCAGATACTATTTTTATAATATTCATTTTGAATTATTTGCTCATGTAATTACCAGTTCCTCTTCAATACTTGCTTTAACATGTTTAAGAAGATGGGGATGCAAAAATTTTATTGTTGATCAATAAAGTAATAAAATCTTACCTTTAAATGTCCAAGGTGGTATTTGAATTTATTACTTTTGTATTTTAGTTTGTTCAAATTATATGGAGATTGTACCTGAACATGTTACTGAAACAAAGGACATTCCTCACATTAGTTTGCAGTTACAAGTCAGAACAAAAATTTTGTATATTGTGGACTAAATTAGCTCCATAAATCAAAACAAAAGAAAATTGGGTCTATGAAGACAGGACCTTGATTATCCTAGGGGAGGGGCTGGGTGTGGGTGGGGATTAAGTGTGGGAATAAATTGGATCAGTTTGAACACTTACTTCTATGGTGAAGTAGCAAAGCTATAAACGACTACAATAAATACTGAACAGTTCAGCAATAACTTCACAGGAAATAGTTAAGGTTGATTCAAAATGGTTGCTGGTATTTGTTAAGGCAGATAATGCTGACAAAGAGCATCAATAGTTTATTCTTTAAGAAATGCATGTGATATCAAATATTTATAAAAAAATTTAACAACAAGTATTGTTCCTAACGCTACAAGACTAATGATTTTTTTTTTTCTTTTGCTGATTCACTTCTGAATGAATCAGCTTAATTTGTGATTTCACTTTACACAAAGCAGAGGCATTTATTTTGAATTAAAATGGTTTAATAGTGAGGAAAATTTCAAATATATGCTGTGTCTGTCATTATGCACTTGTAATAAGAATAACAGACCAGCAGAGGGCTTCCTTGTGTCTGTTATCTATTTGTTCACTCATTTTAGCCCTCAAATTAATTTATTAATACCTCGAGTTCTTCAATCCTCTCATGATAAAATCATCAATATTAAATTGTCCAACAATCACTATTGTCCTAATTGATTTTGTTAAGCAGTTTTGGGTTTGTTTCTTGTGTTTTTCTCCTCTTGAAAACACATTGTGTTCCTCTCGAGTGTGTGAAAGGTGCTCTACAAATAAAGTGTGACTAATAAACTCTGATTAAATATCACATTTATAGTTCTATTGTTTATGTCAGACAAAGACAAACCCTCTCACATGGCCCCTCTAGTCATTATGCATTTCTTGAAGGAATGCATATCGCCTGCCAGAGTGCCAGAGTTTTGAGCAAAACTCCTTTTTTATTTGAGGCAGATACTCACCTGAACCCTGAGGGAGAATTCAACCTTTCTCTCAGTCATGGCCTTGCACTTACATTAGTGGACTTCTAATTCATGTTGCTTCACACTTGGCTGCAAAGCAATCCAATACGTTCTGAAAACGATGACTTGAAGACACCGACAACACTGCATCATCTGCAAGAAAACAGAGATGAGGCTCGTAGGTTCACAAACCAGACTCCATGTTCCTGACCAATAAACACAAGAAATAAAGCACAGCCATTCATGCTCCAGCATATCATATTGCATGTGCAGGAGCATGTATTGCATATGATTTTAGCAGCATGCACTACTACTTAAAACTAAATTTTATCATCTTTACTTGTCCATGTTGGCGTTCCAGGTCCCTCAGCAGACAATTATGTGTTGCCCAGTTTTTTGTGATTGTACAGACTGCGCGTGACGACAGCACCAAGTGCATCAAGTGAATTCCTTTTTCCAAAGGTGACACCAAACACCTGCCTGGAAGTCCATCAGCAAGCAGAGGAAGAAAAACAACTCAAAGCTTGTTTTGAAGAAAGGACATTTGCTGTTATTCATAACCAGATAATTCATCACTCAGGGACCACGAGGACACAAACATTGTGTTGAATTCATGGTGAGAAATTACTTGAACTTTTTTTTCCTCTTCTTTTCTTTTGAAAAGGCGGTTGACAGACCAGTGCATTGTTGCTTCCTGTTAGGCTGGAGACTTAAAACTATAGACCACTGACTCAAATGCTGTGGCACAGTAAATAATTTACCAGCAGTGTTCCAATGGCTTGGACAGTTCATATTCATATTCATATTCATATTCATATTCATATTCATATTCATATTCATCTTACACTACGTTTTCATCATTGCATCTATTAACTTGATACAAAACAAGAGAAATTATAAACTATTAGATAGTTTACAAGAACAAAATTGACACTTTAAACATTCGTTCATCTTTTAGATGATTGATCAATTTCTTTTCATTTTTGATCCCAAGCTGCTCTGCAAAAATTTGACATAACCTGATCTAACTTTTGTGGTTTTGTACTCTCTGTATTGTTTGTTATTGCCTGCTGCCAAAAGGCAATAGATGGGCCATAGGGCTCTTGCCGGTGAAAAATATACTTTAAATTAGTGGAAAATTTTAATTGAACTCTCAAAAAGTAGTCACTGGATGAAAATATTCAATTGATCATCTTCTGTAATCAACCCAATTCAAGATGGCCACCACGGCTGATTAATTTAGACCTTGAATTTGATTTTACAAACCTAAAAATGGCTATAACTCGGTCAATTTTACAGATATTGGGCTAAAATCTTGTGTAGTAGTAGCTGAGAGTCATCCCAAGCTCATAACTGGAGCCCTAATAGGTCATGCAAGATGTTTGGTTAAAAACTTTGACATGAAACTGTTGGAGTCTGTCTGCCTGATAGCAAACTATCTCATGAACCACTGGACAGAGTTCAGTGGTTCAGTGTCACTCAGAAAGTTATCTCTGGATGTACATCTGCGACTGATAAACTTTTGGAGATAGTTTAATTCAAGATGGCTGCCACAGCTAACCCACTGTAGGCAACACAGAAATGGCTATAACTCAGTCTTGTTTTACAGCTATTGAGCTAAAATTTAGTGCAGTACTAGCTGAGAGTCACTGATAACTCTGATTGCTAATAGATTGCACAAGACTAAACATGATTGCACGAGACTGTGCATAAAGTTACTTTCTAGGTTTGACCAAAATGAATAAAACTTAGTCATTTCCTATCGTAAGATGATCTTAATTTAAAACTCTGACTTGAGAGGTGGAGCATTATTAATTTTAAGCTAAGACATGCTGAAAATAGAACCTCTATTTTTGAACAGTGGTAGCAGGCCAGTCTCCACCTCACTCTGCAGAATAAACTGAATACCAAAACAACAATAATTTCTTTGTCAGTAAGCAAACCCATAAAATAGGCATTTGCTTTTAATAGTTTTAATACGGGTTAAAGGTGAGAGTAATTTCAGTTTGGAAGGTTTTGAAAATATTATGCATATGTAATACAATTATTTAAATGTTAGGTTTATCTAAAAACAGAATAGCATTACCTGCTTTATTTTCATCGCGCCAACGGCATAAATGACACTACTGATAATGAAATGTATAATCATAAGAGAAAAGCCACTTTATTAGCCCTCTGTTATACACAACAAAGCACTGGAATCAACATCTCCTCATATTTTCCTTCAGAAACAGACGTGCAACGGGCTGCCTTCCCTGCAAAGCACGCTTGCGTTTCTCATATGAATGACTGGTCTGAAAAAAAACAAAAAACATTAGCTATTGTGCCTTTCATTCCACCCTTCATTAAAAATTCCCCTATGCTTAATTAGAACACATCCGCCACACTTGAAATACGTCTGTCACTGGCTGAGGCCCAAAAGCTTGGCAGGATTATCTTAGGTCTATTGCACACTGCCACACATGAAAGGGATGACAAGAGCCTGCTTTTTGCTTTTGGTGAAAAGTTGCACCTATGAAAAAAAATAAACATGTTTCAGGACTGTTGTTGCTGCTGGGTAAAAACGTAATGCTCTTTTATGTTTTTCAAGTATCTCGAGATTAAAGGTTTTATTATTAGTTGAATTATATAAAGAATCAATATAAATCCACTTTTCCAATTCTTTTTTCCTCAATAACTTTAAGGGGAAGTCCATTACTCCGGAGACCCCCAAATTATCTTGGTTTCCTTATATTAGGCAGAATGGCTGATCAGTGAGAATGGAAATATAACTTTATTGTTTGGAGTATAATATACACTGTCCAGTGCTGTCAGTGTATATTTCTGATGAAAGGTGCGTGAAGGAAAAAGGTTTAAAATATCATCAAATTTACATAAATTTTCACTATTTATTTTAATTATTTGCATAGAGTGTTGTAAAAAAATGTATAAAAAATAGCAAAGTTGTTATAAACAAGTTTAATTTAACTGGCTATCATTATTTAATGGTTGATAGTGAATGTTAAGAACAATAAATTAAACAGGAAAGCCCAACTTAATAATTTTGTAAATATAATGTTGAGCAAAAAAAAGGAAAGAGCATCTTATCAACAAAGTTGTCAAACACTGACACCGGTCTACATCAGGGCCAGAGATTCAGTTTGACCCGGTCTCAGAATGAAATCAAACACATATCCTGCAGCATAAAATAAAAATGCATCACCAGAATCTTATGTTGCATATACAGGGAATAGTTTTGTACCTTGGTTTGATTGAAGAAAAATAACTTATTTTAATAATAAAAAAAACAAAAGAAAAACAAATTGACAGACATCTCTATGCCCCTCTGTTATTTTAGGTTTACAGTACAGTGTTTCAGGGTAACAAAAATAATGATAATTTGAGATTCAAAGAGTGTCTGAGACACCCTTCACTAATTTTCAGAAAGTGTTGCATATCATGGATTTAGTCCGAGCCTAAAAATGTGTCTACTTCAAAAAACACATTGCAAACAAGGCACTGAGTCACAGATTGTGGCCCAAACCCCAAACATTTATTGATGCCTTCAAACACATTTCATGTTTTAAGTAAATATTCTCCAGAAAAACAACAACAACAACAAAAAAAACCCACATTGTTTGTATTGTATAGCATTTATCTTTTAGGACAAAATAGTTCCTAATATGATTGTGTTCTTACTTAAGTTTTGTGTCAGTGAATTTCTTTGTTTTGATCTCCACACACACACTTCAGGCACTTGTCTGTGCTCACTCAACATGCGACATAACACTGCCTGGGGCACCAGAACATGCAAACGTAAAAGTGTCCTGGTTGCTGTCTCGGCAACCGTTTGAATAAATTTGACAGGGGAGTTGGCAGCAGACTGTATTTTATTACTGTGGTTATTGTTGCATGCGTTCATTACAGCCCACTTCCCACCTCTCCCACCCCTCTCATCTGTAAAACACTGCAGCATGATGCAGACATGAGGGCAGACGATCATCTCTCCTCTGCTCAGGTGAGTTTACTCTGTTTTCTGTTATAAACTTGTCACATTAACCAAACATTTTTAACATTATGTTCAAATGAGTTGATTAACGTATTTATGTTTGCAGTTAAATTTAATCTGACTGCCTTAATAACCAAGCTGTTATTGGTACTATTCTCAGACAGAACCAGCAGAAACCTGTGAAATTTAAAGTGTGAATCCTAAGTGTAAAATCTTTTTTGGTTTTATTTCTCATTTTTATTAGAATCATACAGGGATGCCCCTCTCCTAAAAAGCTTCTGTATTCAAAAAGGTGAACTCTCTTGGTTAAAATTAGCAAAAGGAAGTTACAAAAAAAAATGTTTTCTAAAAATTCTGTATTACTCTACATTTGCTCTCATCTATATCAACTTACATATGAAGCAGAAGCTTTGTTAGTTGTATAAACTACTTGAGTAAGAAGGCAGAGGACATTACGACAGAGAAGATGTAGTATTTATAGACCAAACTGTGGCTTTACGATTCTTGCAGATATGTGAATAGGATAGAACCTAAATAAACAGGGGGAAAAATGGTTAAAAAAAGATGTTGAATAGGTAACATCAAGAGAAGGTAGGTGAAAGGGCAACTGCCTTCAGATGACTTAGAATCTAAGTCATCTGAAGGCAGTTGCCTTCAAACAAAACAGTGATTTGTTTTAGAAAATACAGTAAACAAGTAAAAAGTACTTTTGCCTGTTCTTAACTAATATATTGGCAGAATTGCATTTATTTGCAATAGCAATAAAAAAAAAAAAAGATAATTAGAATACAGAACTTTATGCTTAAAACTTTTATGGAGTGAAATGAAAAAAAAAAAACCTAACTGTTATTTTAGTGGCATATTTAAGGTTAGGTTAACCTGAAATCTGTATTTTCCAAGAAAAGTAATTTTTTCTTTTTACATTTTTCTGTGGGCTCATTGTGATCAATTCAGAAATGTCTTAAGTATAGCTGTGTCGATTGGTGTGAGCAGAACCCAGCAAGCCGATGACAGCTGAGCCACAATGCCTTTCAGGGGAATCATTCAAATTATTGAGGGCTAAAAAGCATGTAAAACCACCTGCTTGTTGAAAACAACAACAACAAAAAAAACTGTTTCAACCTCTTTCAAAACTGTTGTAGCTACCCAATCATTTATCTGGTTTTATCAACCAGGTGCTTCTTTCCTTAGCACTCAGGAGGTTGTAACGCCTCGTATGGAGTGCGCCTGGTGGAACTGGTAGTCCTCCCCCTTTGGATGGTTCCTGAATCACCTCTGGTATTTACTGAGACAGCTGGGGTTTTTTTAAGCAGGTCTGCCCACATACTTTTGTTTAAATCTTACAAAGAGCTAGAAAAGAATAAAGTGTGCCATTTATTTTCTTCATGTCTGTGTGAAAGTTTAATCATTGGACTGAGATCTGAATCTGAGAGAATATTGGGCAGAAGACTGGATTGAGGAACATAACCATTTCCCACATCATCTAGCCTAAAGTTGCAGAGTTTCTGGTAAACTGACAGTACTTTCAGCTTCTTCTTCTTGCTTTGCTGATGTCACTTGAGTGACAGCAGCCTGTAGCTGGCATCAGGCATCCCACTGAGCCGTCCTACGAGGCATCCAAGACCAATGCCATACCTCAAGGTGAAAATGAGGAATAAACACGACTCCTGATTGCTTTGAGTACCCTGAACATTTTGACCAATGAGGATACAGAAATCCTTTGAAAACCTGGACCTCCTTGCCAGGCTGGTTCAAGCAGAGCAACCATACTGTTAGGGGTCAATAGAGCCCCCCCACCCTTTTTTTTTTTTTCCCATTTACAAAAAAAAAAAAAATGACCTTAATACCAGGGCGAGGATTTCAGTGATGCATTTGCTTATTTATCTAAACTTTTTCATACTGATGATCAACAGTAGTAAATGTCCCTTTTCCTGCCTACCCCAGTCACTTCTCATCACCATGGTACCGTCCCTGTGGTGTTCATTAAATTTTAATTCAAGTCAGCCGAAACATCTGCTTCATGCTCAATCCACTGCCACTGTAAATTTCACCTAATTTCATGATACACTGTAATATCCAAGCAAGCAAATGTTCAATTGAACACACATAGGTGAACATACTGTAAATACATAACTAACAGACAGCATGTTTCTACATATGAGGAATAATTTACACGAGCTTCTCAAATTCCTGAATCAGCACTCTTCGTTGGTTTTAAAAGAAGTTTCAATTTAGCAATTCATGGAAGACTTAGAGAGTCAAACAGTATTACTTCCCATATGGCATAGCAGCTAAATTCTGAGTATGCTTTTTGTCAGAGTTTATATAATGTGTGTAGAATGTAATTATATATTTTTCTTAATTATATCAACATCTGGGTTGAAAAAAACAACACCTTGCTATTCTAACATCCTAAGTAAACAGATGGTAAGTGAGATAAAAAACTTCATCAGAAAAATGTTTTCAGGTCTGGTGTCCTTTTTTTAAAGAAAAATACTTACATAGAAGCTTAACAAGCTTAACAAATGATACTGTAAATTGCCTTTATGCAAAAATTGAGTCTCATACAAATTTATGTGGTTTGACCTCTTTTTTTTACTACTAATGAATCACTGAGGAGTGTAACCTGTACCTCAGACATCCAGGAAACTCCAGCCACTTATTTCTAACTGTATGTCTTGACAGGTTTGATAACAACATGGATAACAGCAGCCTGGAATGGAGCGGAGATGGTAACGCATCTCTTCGGACTGAACTTCAGTCCTGCGCTACGTTGAGAAATCAGGTCTCACGCATTTTCCTGTACGCCTTCCTCTCAGCTGGGATCGTCTCCACTGTGGTGGGCAACTTCCTGGTTGTTTTGTCCATTGCCTACTTCAAGCAGTTGCAGTCTCCAACTAATTCTTTCATCTTGTCCCTTGCTGTGGCTGACTGCCTCGTTGGCCTGTTGGTGATGCCTTATAGTATGATTCGAACTGTGGAGGGATGCTGGTACTTTGGCTTCCTTTTTTGTAAGCTTCACTCCAGCCTGGATGTCATGCTCTGCACTGCCTCCATATTCCACCTCAGCTGCATTGCCTTTGACCGTTATTATGCAGTCTGCAACCCCCTGGTTTACTCCTTGAAGATGTCCCCCGGTCGAGTAGCTCTGCTCATCGCTGTATGTTGGGCCGTACCTATGCTCATCTCTTTTGCTCCCATAATGCTAAACCTTCACATTGCCGATACAGACATACAGATTCCTGAAGATGTGTGTCTGTTCCTGGTCAGTCGCATTTACGCTGTTATGGCCTCTCTGGTGGCCTTTTACTTGCCCATGGCTGTCATGCTCGTGGCCTACTGGAAGATCTTCAAAGCTGCTAAACGGCAGGCCAAGCAGATCAGCGCCATGGAAAGCCAGATGGCTGCTGGAGTGGGCAAAGACTCGAGCAAGAAGAAAATACACCGCAACACTATGAAGAGGGAAGGAAAGGCAGCAAAAACTTTAGGCATCATCATGGGGGTTTTCCTTATCTTCTGGATGCCCTTTTTTACAGTCAATATTGTGGATCCGTTCATCGAATACAGCACAGAGGTGGTCGTCTGGGATGTTTTCCTGTGGTTAGGATACATCAACTCGTCGCTAAATCCCTTCTTGTATGTTTTCTTTAACAGTTGCTTTCGAAGAGCATTTCTCATGTTCATTGGTTGCAAGGTATGCCTGCCTGGAATATCCCCTGGGATGGAGTTATCACATTCCAGAAAAGAGGCAAACTAATGTTCTGATTAACTATAAAATTAGGAGCTCTGTACATTTTTTTGATGTAAAAAAAAACAAAAACAAACAAGAATTCTTGTTTTTGTTTTACGCTGAGCAAATTATGTTTGAGTTCATTTGAGTTTGTGTTACAGGAATTCTAGGGTTTACAGCCAGTGAAGTGGGACACCTTACCTGCAACATCGAGTCTGAAATCATCTTTCCAAATTTGCTTTGTGTAGTAGAAGAACTTAAGATCTGGTTTGAGTCTATGGCAACAGCTTTCCTCTACAACAGCATTTGCATATTTTTCAATTTTGCACCTAACTTAATTGACTATGTATGCTAGTAGGGACTGTGTTAGGGATGAATTAGAAGACAATATGACAATAAGAAAAAGATAATAACATGAATTTCCATCCAGAATGTGGTGAGCGGAAGAAACAAATTTGCCACAATAGCCAGCTATCTGAGAGTTACAGTCCAAGTGTCTGAAACAAACATTTGTGTTGAAGTACAACCACTCTAATGAAAAATATCACTTGAAAAAAACAGAGCTGACAACTTTAAACTACTGTGGACTGTACAGCCATTTGGATATATATATATTTTTACAATAAATTTACAACAAAAAGTCACACTTTAGAGGGGGCCAAACTATCACAACAAGTGATCTTTTTTTTTTTTTTTTTTGTGAGAAAGAAAATGATTCTTACATCCCACATGAGAACAAATGTGGATGTGCAAAACCTTACTTGAACAGACAGCATCATAGAGATTCATGAAGCTTCACTTGGACAGCTTGCAGATTTACGTCGCAGGTAAAATATTTACTGATTTCTTTCTAATTTTGTTTTCTCTTCAATATGACACAAACTTTCAAAGTCTGTGAAAATTTGATATTTTTTATTGTTTTTCAATATTAGTGTGTTACAAACAAATCATGCTTAATAATGTAAAATGTCTCAATGTATTTAGTTATCAGGTTATTATGTATTAAATTCCCAATGACTCAGTTTTAAAATAAACTGTGTGTTAACTTGGTGCTAAATAGGTAGTTGTTCAAGTAGTAAGATAGACCTCAGGTCTATAACTTCAAAAATGTCTCATATGGCTTGTTATCCTTTCCTAGAAAACAAAAATCAGCCTGATCAAGAGGAAGTTGGACAAGCAGTCCAGGGCTTCAGGAAACTACTGGACATGAAACAACCCTGATCTCTTGTGATAGAAAAGCAAAAAGGTTTAAAGGTAAGTGTACAATATATGTAACATGTTAACAAAAGCAAACTGCTTTCAATCATTATTTACAGCTTGAATATTCTCCAGGAAAACAATCTAGAGTTTAAATGAATCTACATAGATTTATATGTTACAAAACACACCATTAAAAAATAATTTTATATAGGTTACACATTTTACTATTCTTTATTATTATTTTTTTAGCATGCCACTATGATTCTGCTCTATTTAAAACAGCACCTGGGAAATTTGTTGCTATCTCACTATTTTTAGCTTGGATTGTAAAATTAATATTATTTTGGAGATGTGGGCAAATGTAATGTTTTCTAAGGAGATTGGTGTAAAAAACACGGAATTTGTTTCAAAAATAGTTCATTCAGAAGCAAAGAAGGACTGGTATGTAATGGGGTATGGTAACTCAGTGAGGAGTCACGATCACGGCTTTGAAGGTTCTTATAATGAAGGAGGGGAGTGCAGACATACATCAGCCGGGCTTAATGTGGCGGACCCTCCATGGGAACCCTGAAATGGATGGAGAGAATGCAGCAGAGTGCTTAGAGGTTGAGCTGAAATTGGACAGAACAAAGTAAGACAGACAGAAACATTGCAAAAAGAGGGAGAAAACACAGTAAAACCGAAAAACAAACAAAAATCTGACTGAATTCATGACATTTGCACAGACAAAATATTTTTGTTTCATGCATATTCAGCAATTTACCATAAAATGAGTTTCTTGTTGTCTCCTTTCTCTGCAATCAAACTGTGTTTCCTGAGTTAGAGTCTTGCAGCTATTTTATTGTGTATTTTATAGATCTTTTTTTTTTTGTTTTGTTTGTTGGTTTGTTTTGCTTCTTAATTGTGGACAGTAAGAAAAACAGTGAGTACAAACTCAAAGAGTTAAGCCTAAAAGCTAAAAAGGCTGTCAGAGCTGCCCCCGGGCTATGTCAGACAAGCAGCGTTCCCATGTGAACCAATATTTACTGTACATCTGCTGACAACCGTCAAAAAAAAGCAGACTGCAGTAAAAGAGAGCAAAGAGAGAGGGAGGAGGTTTGTAGAAACCTGCATCTTCTTGAAGATCTACACGCTGCTGCATTCACTCTCTTAATGAAAATCGGAACGCGATCCTAGACAGCCAGACTGCATTGCAAATGATCCATCTCAAAATAGTCAGCTACCAGCTGCAGCATGTTTATTAACTCTGAGCCAAAGTCGGAGTCATATCATAGTTAAAACAGCATCAAAGCTGTCAGTTCACAATTAGGAGTCTGGGCAGGCTGTCACTTTGGCTGGCTCTGACGCGTCGTGAAACTACAAGCTGTGAAAGTGCATTCAACATATGGCAGTCAGTGACTTTTCTAACGTGGGTTGGGAAAAAAAAATAGCGCTGACAGTGTTGGACTGTAATTTATAATCTTGTGTTCTTTTTTTACGGAACGGAGGGGGGAGGAAACATAAATAGAAGAGTGATGTAAAACAGAACAGAAAAACGTATAATTATAGCCGTTTATTTTATTTTTTTATCTCTTAATTGTGTTAGTCTCGTTTATTTTTGTTTCAACACTATATTCATATTTAGATGTGTGCGTTTGTCTGCCATGTTAGGAAAAATGCATCATGAATTTGTGAACATGTTTTAAATCAACTCTCAGAAGAAAACATTGAATGTACATCTACAACTGATGAGCTTTTGGAGTCAACATGATTCAAGTATCCGCCACAGCCATTTAACCTGAGCAAACAATAAAATGGCTATAACTCAGTCAATTTTATAGACATAAAGCTCAAGTTTGCCGTGGTATTAGCTGAGACTGATCCCCATTACATAATCTAAGTGCTAACAGGTTGAGTGAGATCTTTATTACCTCAGTCAAGGAGGTTATGTTTTCGGTAGGGTCGGTTTGTTTGTCTGGTAGCAAGATTACTTAAAAACTAATAAATAGATTTTGATGAAATTTTCAGGAAATGTTGGAGACAAGAAACAATTAAATAACTTTTGGTAGTGATCCGAATCACAATCTGAATCGAACTATGTTTTAATGAGACCGTGGCCTTGACAGAGGTTTGCACTCTCTGAATGGTTTTCATTTTTGGATTTTGGCATTAAGTATTGGAGTTGACCCTGTGTGTCTGTTTGCAAAAATGTCATAAACTAGTGGCTGGATTATAATGAAAATCTCAGAATGGAATTACTGAATACAAATCTACAACTGGTTAATTTTTGGAGTCAACCCAATTCAAGATGGCTGTTGCAGCTAATGGACCTTGCAATACACACTCACACACACACACACACACATATATATATGCTTATAATGCAGTAAATTTTACAAATATTGCACAAAAACCTGGTTTAGTAGTAGTTGAACTGTCATAACTATGTCATTTTTTTAGGATAAGAATATTTTAGTTGAAAACTGTGGCATGAAAGGCAAATGGTGATCTGCATTCTTTCAAGGAATGCCGGGCCTTAAGTTATTCATATTTTCATTATTGTTATTTCACAGATGTCTTGGACTAATTTGCACAATTTGCACAAAAACAAACATGCAGCTTAACCAAAGAACAGAATCATTTTCTCAACTTCCTTTTCCTCTTTTTATTTTTAGGTACATCTGACATAAACGTGACATTGAAAAATACAAAAAGAAAAGAAAATGAAAAAAAAAAGCACATTCATTTCACATTAGTGCTCACTGGGCACTGCAAATTACACTTAGGTGAACGCCTCCATACCAGGTTAGCTCACAAATCCAACAGAATGAACACAGCTTCTTTGCTTTACAAAGTCTTGTCAGAACAGGAAATGCTGCTGCATGTACATAAACATGATGGTTGAGAAAAATTTACAGTCTGGAGTTTTTCGCAACGATAAAAATTGCACTTATGAATCGTCTCTGAGTGAGCGGCGGTACACCTTTTTTTAAAAACAGTGGAATATTGTTTAATGTCAACAAATATCAAACGAAGAAGTCACAGTTGTCTTCACACACCGTCAGCTGGCTACTAATTAAACACAAGGAGGTTGTCTGATATATAACTCAGCAAAATACGTGTTGATGTTAACGGTAATAACGATCTGGATCTGTGTTAAAATATTCTGCCTTAATCCATGGACGGCACATCAAGATTACAGTATTTAGCTGCATCTTCCTTTAGACTGTGGCTGCAGGTCATGTCAGTTAAAGTAACACAAGTCACGAGGAACAGATTAACTCCAGTTTGGGCTGGAATCAAGTCATTTTTCTCAGCTTTGATCTTTTTCTGTTTAAATTTATTTTCTGAACACAGAATCACCCTCTTTCACAGTTTTTTTCTCGCAGTTTGGTCCAGTATGGCCCTTTGAAAATAAATTAAAGACTCTCTTGGGAGCCCTCTAAATGTCAGTCTCTTTCAGGCCATAACAGTCTGCCAGATCATAGAACTGGAAACTGCTCGACTCGCACGAGTTGCAAATCCCCATAGAGACTGTGTCCACGGTTTCGGTCCGGCCCAGTGCAGGTGGGGTGACTTTTCCCGTCCCCCCTTTGATTTTGTTTGACAGGTTGTTCACTTTCTCTTTGAACTGAAAGGAGGACTTTTGCAGAGGCGGAAAGAAGCTCCATCTCTTCAGGCCTAGCGAGCACCGTTTCCTCTTGTGTAACAGAGAGCTGCTGCAGGACTCGTGCGCAGCAAAGCCAGTGTTGTAGTCCCCCCTCTGATCCCTCGTCTTTCCCTTCACAGCAGTCCGCCACCTCTGGTCGTAGAAGCGGCGCAGGACCCTCCGTTTCTGGTGACACTGGCACCTGAGGAGCCGGGTGAAAGCCCGCTGGAACTCCTTGCTGGAGCAGGGGTAGATAATGGGGTTGATGCAGCTGTTGAAGTACCCCAGCCAAAAGATCACTTTAAACACAGTTTCAGACGGTTTCAGTGATGGGAACAAGGAGCCTAAAACAGAGGCGGAAACAGCAGGGAAAAGGAGAGATGAAGCCAAATCTTTGCACAGTAAAGAGATATTTGCATACACCTACAGGGCTAGTTCACATGTTTATGAAGTGGGGTTCTATGGGAAGGATATGTGCCATTAATATCTCACCTGTTGCAGATAGCTCTTTGGCCAACCTCAGTTTGGAGAAAGAGTTTATTCTGACCTGAATGATGAGTCAAGACCTAATCGGATTGCTGCAATCTTAAAACAACTCTAATCTCAGAAGAAATCATCGGGGTTCATGCAAACATAATTTTATAAACCTTTACATCCCATCAGCTTCACATTACACTGTTCTTCACACAGACTTCTGTGCAGCAGCAGGTAGCTGTAGCACTCCATGCACAGCCTTAGGCACTTCTGACAGAAAAATCCTGATATTCACGCCAGAGCAACTGTGTGGTGTGAAAATGACAGAGTTGTAAAGGTTTAAAAAATTGCATTTACATGAACTGCTAACAGATTTTTTATTTTTATTTAGGTTAGATTAGCTGTGGGAACATGTTTCAGTCGGTGGGTGCTGTGAGCAATCTAATAAGGCTAAGCAACATCATGGCACTTCCAGGCAAAAAAGGGATGACAAGATAAAACTAAAAGTGCCATGTTTAAAGCAGTTGAAAAAAAAAAGTTATGCTCAGATATACAACAACAGCACAACTTAAGATACCAGATTTACAAAACTCAACAATCTCAAAATAAAATTAGAATTTAAAAGGTGCTGCAGCACTCTCTGTCACCATACGTCCCGTGGTCTTGACGGTAGAAGTCATTTTAAGAAGGCAGAAGTCTGGTTTGGTCTTGGTTCAGACTAGCCCTTAGCTCATCAGTCTGATCAGAATCAAAGCGTTATTAAACTGAGGTCATTCAAAAGGTTATCTACAACAGGTAAGATAATCATTGTTCAAAACCTTTTTACAAAACCCCACTTTAACACATCTGAATTCCAGTACTATCAGATGATAATTTGGGAGACTGTATATGCATTGAAAGCTGTATATATTTTTTCAACACACTGTATGTCACTGACATTTTGATGTTCCTGGTGCACAGAGCTTTCTATGTAATGTCTGTACTTGAGTATAATTTGAGATGATAATAAATTTTGTTGTATAGTGAGCTGATAAAGCTGTGGCACACCCAAACTGAACTATCATTTGTGAGATTTTTTTTTATTTTTTTTTTTATTGGATGTCAGCTGAGTCTTGACACAAAAAAAAGCTGTAACAGTTCCTGACCTCTGAAGGTTTAAACACCACCATCTGACAACACAACTGCAACTGTATTTTTTATTTATTTTTTTGTTAATATTTATGTAATAGATCCATCTAAAGGGGACCTTGATGCACAACATTTGAAAAGTACAGAAAAAAGCATTTAAATTAACTTGCATGTTCTCACGGACAGTTCTTAATACCTGCCATTCTACTGTTTTTAGTGTGACATGCTATGAACTGCAGTAATTTGTGGAACGATGCTTTTCTCTGTGTAAACTCGCCACGATTTGGATTGAACTCAGAATCGACCGCTGACATATAAGCAGCTCAGAGCTCGTGTCAGATCCCCACCGAAACGCATAATAGTCAGCTCAATTGTGTTCGCCCAATGTGGAAACAAATGAAATGGCTTGTATGTCATTTTCAGAGTAATGGCTTCATGCTGTTTTGACATCAGCTACCAACAGCACACTGTGCGCAACAAACGCAAACAGGAGGAATGTACCATCTACTGAATCATAAACCAGCTGATTGGAAGTGCTTTCTGCAGGTGTACAGTCTGGTTCGTGTGCTAGTTGCTTCCACAATCTGACTTTTACTTTACTAAAAACGCTCTATAAGCTAATTTTATCTCCCAAAACTAAACATTAAGACGAATAAAGGCATTAAAAGAAGCGATGTTCTCTACTGACTCTTCTCACTGAAATGACATAACCCTGGAGGCAGACAGCACATGATTCATCACTCTGACGCAAAACCACAACACCATGACAACAGGTAACTGCCTTTTTTTTTCATGTTGTTTGTTTACGATCAGCCTTTGTGAGACACAATGAATAATAATAATAATAATAATAATAATAATAATAATAATAATAATAAAAAGATCTTTGCAAAGTGTTTGCCATTTTGAATCTTCTCTGACTGTTTTTTTAAGGGAGGCGCTGACTTAAATCTTAAGACCAAACTATAAAATAAAGTGCTTTGAATGCACC
Organism: Kryptolebias marmoratus; assembly: GCF_001649575.2. Classification (NCBI taxonomy): domain Eukaryota; kingdom Metazoa; phylum Chordata; class Actinopteri; order Cyprinodontiformes; family Rivulidae; genus Kryptolebias; species Kryptolebias marmoratus. Next base: position 10,146,993 of record NC_051432.1, read on the forward strand.
CCATGCAGGAGTCTGGAGACCTGTCAAGTATATGAGGAAATGTTTAGTGATGGCTCTTTCATGTGAGCAGAGAAAATCCTGAACAGTCTCGGGGAAATCTCTCCTTCACGCTTAAGGATCTAAGGTTGTGAAGGTCATCCTTTTATACTGAGGTTTTTAAAACCTGCCCTCGTAGGAACAGGAAGTACCGCTGCATTATAAATATACAGACCCACCTATACGCATGCAGATACCATTCTGACACGAGATGTGGTGCTACTTTTAGCAAAAACTATGAATATCACCACTAATAAATACTACATTGACAATTTAGACTGATGTTAACACATATGGTTTGTGATACGATTGTTTTTGTCAAGAGGACTGATATTTATTGTCCGCCATAGAAGGCAAACGGGCGATAAGAATTTTGCCTGTGTTTGTGTGTGTTTTTGTCAGTTTCTTAATAAAATATCTCATAAACTACTGAGCAAATCTCAGAAAGTAATCAATAAATTTACATCTACAACTGATGAACATTCGAGGTCAGCCTGATTCAAGATGGCCACCATGGCAAAGTGAACTTAGGAAACGCAAAAATGACAACACCTCAGTCAGTTTTACAGATATTGAGCTATAATTTGGTGCGGTAGTAGATAAAACAGATCCACGATTTATACTCCGAGCACTAACTTATCACACAAAATATTTGATTAAAACTTGGCCATTAACTATTAGAGTCAACTCTATCTGTCTGTTAGCAAAATATCTCATGAACCACTTGGCAGACTTTAATAAAACTTTCAGAAAGTAATAATGTAGTTGACATCTACAACCGATTATTATTTTAGATCAACATGATTCAAGGTGGCTGCCACAGCCAATCGATTGTAACAAACACAAAAATTATTATAACTCAGTCAACTTTACAGGTATTGGGCTAAACTTTGGTGTGATAAAAGCTGAGCATCACCTGCCACACATGCTTTCAGTGTGACACATTGCAAGAGATCTTTGCTTCAAACATTGGCATTAAATGTTAAAGTCAATCATGTTTGTCTGTTAGCAAAAAATCCCATAAAGTACTGGACTGTTTTCAGTGAAATGTTAAAAAAAAATGTAATTATTGAATAAACATCTAGAACTGATTACCTTTTGGAATCTTCTCAGATCAAGATGGCTGACACAGTCAATGGGCTATAGCCAATACAAAAATAACTATAACTCAGTGAATTTTAAAAATATTGAGCCTAAATGTGGTGTTGTAGTAGCTGAGAGTCAATCACACCACATATTCAAAGAGCCGCACATTGTGCACCATTTTTGCCTAAAACTTTGTCAGTCTTGTCTGTCTGACTGTCAGCAAAATGTCCCATGAACCACTGAACAGATTTCATTGTAACTTGTAAAAAGTAACCATTGGTTGCACATCTACAACTGGTTAACCTTTGGGGTTAACCCAATTCAAGATGGCTGCCACAACTAATCAACCTTAGCCAACAGATTATTTGCCACAACCGTATTCTGTCCTGAAGCGCGCAAGTTTTCTACTGGAGGTATGAACACTTCAAAGCGTACAACAAGCGGAATAATTTAATAAAAGATCTCACGCAGTGCCATGGATCATAATACAGCGAAACAAAGCACCATCTGTTTACACTTGTTGAGGGGAAAATGCCAAGCAGTGCATCACTGACTAAAAGGTTTGGATAGGTTTCAATGAAGATACAAAAAGCTGAAATCTTTTCGTGTTGTTGTTGTTGTTTTAGCTGTTTTTGGCAAATTTGGACGTATAGTTCAGTTAGTTTTATCAAAAGAAAGACCACGCACTAAAACACACTTTTTGTTTTACCAGCTTTAGCTGCTGGCTAATTTCCATCTGCAGTGCCTATTGGTGAGTAAATAATAAATTACATAAAACAAATACAAAGTCATATCAAAACCACCGAGCACAGATGCAGCACTAAAACAACAAAATGCATCTAAAAACCCAAATACAAATGATTTGATCAAACCCAACACTACTCCACCCTGTCCGTCCACACATTTCAGATCTTTGCTGACTCTTGTCAGTTTGAGGGTAGTTTTAATATTCAAAACAAGAGTCATCGTCCAAGTTCAGATCTGAAGAGACAAAGTATAGTCATCATGCCTAAAGAATAAAAGGCTAATATTGCAATCAATCAATCAACCACATTTTATTTGTATAGCACGTTTCAGCAGCAAGGCATTTCAAGGTGCTTTATTTCTGGAAGAAAATGCCTGTCACCCTCTGCTTTTCATGCCAGAGTTTCAATATTACAAGCTCTTCTGTGAATATGTGTTGGGGATCACTCTCAGCCACTACTACACCAAATTTAGCTCAATATGTGTGTATTTGACTGAGTTATAGCCATTTTTGTGTTTGCTAAGCTTACTTACGTAGATGTGGCAGCCATCTTGAATGAGTTTGACTCCATAAGTCAAACGCTCATCGATTACTTCCTGAAGGTTTCAATAAAATCTGCTCAATGGCTCATGGGATATTTTGCTAATGCCACAGACAGAGAAACACACACATATACACAAGCAAACCCATTATGGCCTGTGTGTTCAGGCCATAATGGGTTAAGTCAAACTAATTTAATCTTTATCTGGTATAAAAGTGCTGTGTATTGTTTCAAAAGTCCCACTTAAAGAAGACACTAATAGTTTATTTCAAACAGAAAAATATTCAGAATGTTGTATTGCTCAAAATGTGTTTGGCTCTGTTTGCTTTTTGTTTGGTTTTATCTACGTTAAAACACTATGTTTACCCATCCGGTGTGTTGTATTTTTAGTCCCAGCTTTTTGCAAAGGGAGAGAGGGGACTTTTTCAGAAGATCTGAAAGACTCTTTATCTGGATTCACGCTGTTTTTAGGCCACGAACGGCAGTAGCTTGTATAAGACGGGAGCACTGACATGAGCAAACGTGTGCCAGGGGAAATCTCTCTGGACGTTGAGATGAGTCAGACCGTTGTGTCTGAATTTACACCGTCCCCGAGAAAAGACCCGGTTTGGCGCATTGACGGGCTATAATTACAGGTGTGTCTCTCAGTTAAAGGTTACCCATTATTGATTATCTCTACCATCGAGTGTGCGTCTGATGAAGTGTGTGCGAGCCGAGGCGAAAACACTCCACGCTCATCAATCAGTCATAAAGGACTCAGCCGGCAAAGATAAATAGAAGGCTCGTCATTAACCCCAGCGGGGACTTTATGGTTTTAAAAATACAACCTTTGCATTCGGCAGACAAAGGTTTGTCGGACTGAAGGTTTCCACCAAGGAGCTGAAATTCATAAGAGCTCTAATTAGAGTTTTATTGGCCTTTCCAGACAGCTTTATGACACTCCAGACACTTATCTTACTGATTGTCTGATCTTAATTATGCAAATTCACTTTTACTGGGAGTCGGTTATGCTAACGTTAAAATCAAACATTTTGCTGAGATTATGCTCTGCTCCGACTGAGCTGCAGGCTGAATACCGATCTGCTTGCTCGCCTCGGCAAATTGTGCGGTCAATGTAACAGTACTGATTGATATTCTAATATTAAAAACAAAGGAGTTTGGTTGTGATGTGCCACGTGTGACGCGCAGAGACAAAATAATTAAAAGGAGTCGTCTGTAGCTCATTCTTGTGTTTACTCATCTTTAGTCACAAGAATAGACATTCTGCCCTGCCCTTTATCACACAAATAAAGGTGCCCTTTTCCTCCCCGTTGCATGGACGATGTCATTAGTGGCACCAGTTTAATTTTCAAACCACTTTCCTCCCGGCAAGCTTCCCTTTAACTGTTTTTGCGAAGTTTGAAGAGCGGCAAAAAATAAGGAAGCTGTGAGAGATCAGAATGTTCTTTTACAATCAGCGAGAAATGCACCCAAAGATATTATTCACGAGAAACTCTGTTAGCATGTTTAGTTTTGGGGTTCCAAGTTTACAATGAATGACCGGCTGACAGATTTTCTGTCCGTGTCTCATTCCGGTTGCTAAAAAAATCATTTCATTATTGTGATGACCAACATTAGCACGGTTCCCGAGCTGAAATGATCATCCGTTTCGAAAGTTTCAAAACTTTTCAGAGTTTGCTGTGACCTTTCTGTGACAAACATGAAACTGAACCCTCAGTAAATGTAATTATTGTTGTTATTGCAGCTATCTGGACTTGGAAGGCCTTTTGCAAGCAGAGTTCTCATGACTCAAGAATGCCAGTTTGTTATGGCTACTTCTTCAAAATGTAATATTAACTGCCTGAAAACTTGGCAAACTTTTGTTTACCTGACAGAAATATTAGTTAGGCTGCATTTTTGACCAAACATTACAACTAATAATAATTATTACTCTTATTAATATATGTATATATATATATATATATACATATATTAATAAGAGTAATAATATATATCACATCCATGCATCATTTAAATCACTAGATAGATAGATAGATAGATAGATAGATAGATAGATAGATAGATAGATAGATAGATAGATAGATAGATAGATAGATAGATAGTGTTTTAAAAGATGCATGGATGCGATTCTTTGTTTTGTTTGCCTGTTTGTTGCTTTGTTTTGAAGTCAGGTAAATAAAAGATTAAGTTTACTTTTTTTTCTTTTTTTTGTTGACTCAAAACCAAAGAGTTGGTGTTACTGTCAGGATGCTGGTGGCTCTGATAAATTCCTGTGTGATTTATGTCCTGTGCTTTCAGTTCAGACGTTGATGAGTATGATTGCCCAAATAATTTGTGTTTAATTCTTAACAATTTATATTTCAAATGTTAAAATCACAATGCCGCTAAATTTATGTCATAAGTTTTAAACTCTCCATAAAATAAGAGTGAACACATATAGAGTAAGTCCAGACTGGATGAAAAACCTGTGTTTTCCCCTTTCACTCTTTTTTTTCTTTAGTGACAACTGTTGTTTTTTTTCTTTATTATAAGTGAAATTTAACAGCCAAATTTGAGTCCGGAAACAGACCGTGGCCCACCAAAGGAGGACCCCTACTCTGGAGATTTGCTGTCCAGCTGTTGATTTTTTTTTAATATTTGATTTAAGTCACCATAAAGTCTGAAAGTTGTTCACTGATTTATCTGGCTCCTGTGCTTTGGATCTGCACAGGAGAGCTGCACAGAGATAGAAAATATTCAAACACTCTGAAGGCATAAATCAATTATTCACAAGGAGCACACATTTTTAATGGATCATATTTAATATCATTGCCTGAACTACCCAGTGTCATGTCCTGTCGTGTTTCAGTGTGATGCCTCTTTGTGAACACTTTTTGTTAAAGATCACATTTTAAACTGAAATATTTAAGGGGGGTAAAAGGCCTTGCATTCCTGGAAGGACTTCATATCACCCACCATGTTTCATGTCAGAGCTTTAGACGAAGATCTCCTTGTGTTGAGACATGATGAAGCTATAAAAGTTTTAAAAATAATTTTATGCACTATCTCATGTGATGTCTCTTGTAATCTTTTAGCTCTTGACTCGTGTTGTGAATGACTCTCAGCTACAGGCTAGCCAGACTTACTGAGTTATAGCTGTTTTTGTGACGGCTAAAGCTATTGAGCTTTGGCAGCCACCTTGAATTGGATTGACAGCTAAAATAAACCAGCTGTAGATGGACATCAAGTGGTTACTTTCTCAAAGTTACATTAAAATCTGTCAAGTAGTTCATGAGATATTTTGCTAACAGACAAACAGGGTTAACCCAAACAGCGAATGGCAAAGTTATGGCTAAAATGTTGCACAAAGACTTGTGCTCAAAAGTATTGTGTTGGGCACAATGCTCAACTACAATCACACCCAATTTTAGCTCAATATCCATAAAACAGGCGGGGTTTTAGCCATTTTTGCGTTTTCTAAAGTCATTTAGCTGTGGTAGCCATCTTGAATTGGGTTGACTCCAAAAGTTAATCAGTTATAGACATACATCCAATAACTACTTTCTGAAAGCGTTATTAAAATCTGTTCAGTGGTTCATGAGATATTTTGCTAACAGACTGTCAGTGTTGACTCCAGTATTTAATGGCAAAGTTTCAAACACAGATGTCAGGCAATCAGTTAGTGTTCAGACTATAAGTTGGGGGTCAGTCTCAGCTGCTAACACACCAAAACTCTAGCTCAGTATTTATAAAATGAAAAAAGTTATACCCAAATCTGTGTTTTCTTGGGTCAGTTAAATGTGGCAGCTATCTCGAATCGGGCTCACCCCTAAAGTTAATCAGTTGTAGACGCACATCAAATGATTACTTTCTGAGAGTTTCGTTAAAATCCGTTCAGTGGTTCCCGAGATATTTTGCTAACACTGCAGAGAAGCGCACACGCAAACAGAAAACATTGTCGCTGCGTCTTGCGCGCGGCGGGCGACGACCGTGGACATACCTAAGGGCAGAAAGAAGAAAAAGGGCAGCCAGCAGAGGATGAACATCCCCACCACGATGGCGAGAGTTTTCGCCGCCTTCTTCTCCCGGGAGAACTTCATGAGGCGCACAGAGAGGGAGCTCCGGAACGGGTGGTTCTTGCTGCTCTTGGAGCTGGCGGGACGCGCGTCCTCCAGCAAGCTGCGGCAGTGGATGCGCAGCACCACCTCCACAGACTTGTCCCTCTCCCGCTTGACGCCCGCCTCTAGGCTCCTGGTGGTCCGGCGGGCCACCACGTACACCCTGAAGTACATGACGAGGATGACCAGCAGCGGCAGGTAGAAGGAGAACAGCGAGGAGAAGAGCGCGTAGGCCGGCTCCTCCGTGATGCTGCAGATGCTGTCGTCCACGGGCGGGGGCTCCTTCCACCCCAGCAGGGGTCCCACGGAGATCACCACGGACGAGACCCACACCAGCACCAGGATGGCCGCCGCTCTCCTCTCCGTCATGATGCTGGGGTACTTGAGGCAGTACTTCACGCCGATGTAGCGGTCGATGGAGATGATGCAGAGGCTGAGGATGGACGCGGTGCAGCAGAGCACGTCCACAGCTGCCCAGATGTTGCAGAACACCCGGCCGAACGCCCAGCAGCCCAGGACCTCCAGGGACGCGGAGAAGGGCAGTACGATGACGCTCAGCAGCAGGTCCGCCATGGCCAAGTTGACGATGAAGAAGTTGGTGATGTTCTGCAGGTGCTTGTTGCACACCACGGACAGGATGACCAGGATGTTCCCGACGAACGCTACCAGGATGAAGGCGGACAGGAAGATCCCGACCCCGACAACCTGCGGGTCCATGATGGTGAAGTTCCTGCACGCCGTGAGGTTCTGGTCCAGGACGGAGTCGTTGAGCGCGTCGAAATACAGCCCATAGTTGCTGTCATTGCTCAGATTAGACTCTGTCATTTTGCGCCATAAAGAGAACTTTTTAGAGGAAGTTTTTTTTATCTTCTTTCTCCCTCTCTTTCTCTCTCTCTCTCAAGAAAACTGAGTGAAGCAGAGCGCAGTCAGGCGCACTCCATCCAGCCAGACAACCAGGCGGTCGTCCGTGGATTCAAGCCTTACCACCATCAGGAACGCAAATAATAATAATATTAATAATAAATTAAAGCGAGGCATCCACACGCGCGCCCGGCTAATTAGGAAATTGTTGTCAAAGAACTCACTGAAAATTTAGATCCTAATTCTGTGAAGTCATAAAAAAAGAAAACAAGAAGAAAAAAAGAAGATTTAGGTCCATTGAACCATATTTCTTATTCCATGCGAGTGTTTCCTGCTGCATCCTTTGGACCAACTCTGATGACAGAGTGGGAGCTGGTGCAGCAGGTCTGAACCCTCAGCTCCACCCACACGGATCACATTAATGTTCACAGTCTCCACAAGAGAGCGTGCAGAGTCACACATGAATACTTCACACGTCTTTGCGTGACTTATTTCCAATATTGTTTTTTTTACACGCATTGCTTGCAAAAGCCAAATATCACACACGCACACAAAACGAATTGTTATTCACATTATTTCACAGGAAAATAAAGCTCCACCCTCCATCCTAGAAAGACAATCTCCCAAACTAACCAACAAGTCTGTGCTGACAGCCAGTTCTGTTATAAGAAAGCCCCCAGGCCACTATGGGAAGTTTCCCAGACAAGTTTGGAGACGGGGGGCTGCCATCTCCAGACTTTGTGTGCTTTCAAAGAAGGACAGGCCTGTCCAAAACCTCCGGGGAGCCTGCAGGAAAGGGTCAAGAAGCAGGCCATTTTATAGGGGAAAATAAAAGCCTCAACGCATCACTCCGTCTGGTGTAACAAATACACTGGATTTCATTTAAACGAGACTAATGGCAAACTTGCTCAAAAGGTCACAAGTTACTTAATGCACTCTGACCTTCCCCACTTCCTGTGTGAATTTATTTACAGGTTTACTGCAAAACACCGCTGGCGCTGACTGATCACATCCCATTTACTGTTCGGTTTGAAATAAACAGCAGCTTGTGTGTGAGAGCGCACTTCCTTAAATGCCACCCGCAAAGTAGTTTATGCTGTTTTATGATGAAACTGAGTTCCACCGTTAAACCTAAAAAGCTATTGTTTAAACTCGGAATGAAGAAAACTGCCCCAGTGATTTGGTAACAAACCTGCCTTTGGTCAGTTTGGTGAAGGATGGGTGTGTTGGCATTTTAAAACACTTCCTGCTGCTCGAATGATCTTAACACACAACATTAACATTACTGGATGGTTAGAAAACAGGAAAAAACTTGTCTGTTCTTGAATTATTTAGTGTTGCAAATGCTGTAACCTTTTTAACACAACAGCACACCATAAAAAAGTCTTACATCTTAAGTCCTATAGAGAAATACTTGACATTAATATACTGCAGATGCAGATTACTATATTAATTATATATGTTATTTTGTTTCATAATGTACTATATGTATAGATTTACTTCAACATTATTTGTGCTTTTATCACAGGTAATCTTTTAATTACAAATCTTATTGTTATTAAACTGACGTGCCATATTTTTGCAGAACCCCTTATTTTAATGACTCCTAATCAGTACAATTCATTTACATGTAAGTTTTGATCAAAGCTACAAAGAACCTCTGCAGAAGGACCACAGAGCCACACGTGGCCCTCGAGCCACAGGTTGGAGAGCTCTGAACTGGTCATTTCAGGCCCATTTTAGAAATATTTTTTCTCATTAATATTTTTTGTCAAATCACATAAATCTGTCCAATGAATGATTCAGACACAGGTATAGATCAGTGGTTTTTTTTCATAAAACTGTCAAGTTGGCAAAAAACAAAACAAAACAAACAAACAAAAAAACATTTTAAATTAAATTTTAAATGATAACTTTCTGTCTTTCTTTCTTTCTCAAACATTGCCACATCAGTCTGGTTGGTGAATGTCGATTTCTCACCACAACACACAAAGTTTTTTTTTTATAATTTACCCACACTATGATCAATCGTCCACAAACTTCCCCAACATAATTAGCACCCCAGCCTGAAGTCATCTGCAGGCCCATCTTCACGTCGGCTCAAACCACCACCTGATGTTAATAGAAGTCCATCAAATTACACCACCGCCATCCAATTTATGGGAAATTTAGAGTCCGCTGTTCAAATGAGTGTACAAATGAGACGGAACTTCATGAGACATTTTTAGTGAGCTTTCTGTCCAACAGTGTGATTTATTCAATTCATGTTTTTGCAGCGATGTCTTCTAGGAATAGCCTCGTTTCTGAATCTTACTGCGGTCCTTCTGTTCCAATCCACTGTGAGTTGGTCCAGCTGTCAGAGTACACCCTTTCTGTTGGATTAAACGAGCAAACTAAAATCATATTCAGCTCATCTGCTCCTTGTTATAGGAGGACAAGACCTGCAGTCCTGTGAACACAACTGGTGAAGAGTTTTTCAATCCAACTGAGCATTCACCTTTTCAAGTATAAAGTGTAATTTATGACCAGTAATTGTAATAAAGGACCTTCAAGTTTTGCAAAAATGTTCTGGTTGCACTTTAAAAAAATCATAATCACTCCTTGTAGTAAAATGAAAACAGTGCTTTTTGAGACTTAGAGTTTGTAAGGCTTTTGTATACAGAAAAGTATTGTTTTCGTATATATTACGGTTTTTTATTTATGCACACCACATTTATTGCATTGTTCAGAACTATTTAGTCACGTTTTTTAAAATTATGTTGCACACTGTTGTTGTGCTCACTGTGATCCTGTACGCTGACAATCTGGGACAAATAAACTGTTTTTGAGCTGAAATGAAAATGAATCTCACAGCCATAGTTAGTTCTCATGAACCACTGGACAGATTTTAATAAATGTTTTAGAAAGTAATCACTGGGTGCACATCTACATTTCAGTAACAATTTAAGATGGCTGCCACAACTAATCAAATTTAACCAATACAAACATAACTCAGCCAGTTTTACAGATAAAACTTGGTGTGGTAGTAGCTGAGCATCCTCTCCAACACAAACTCAGAGCACTACACACTGTGAAACATTTTTGTTTAAAACTTTGGCATTAACTGTTGGTGTTAACCCTGTCTGTTAGCAAAACATCTTAAGACCCACTGGACTAATTTTAGTGAAAGTAATTGTTGGATGGATGTCTAAACTGCTCAACATTTGGTGTTACCCTAACTCAAGCTGGCCGCCACAGCTAATCAACCATAGCCAACTAAGAAATGTCTATACTTTAAATGGTAACAAATCACATGAGATATCACAATATTGCATGAAATCACTCGAAACTGCACTTACAAAATGTACAATGTACAATGTTCACAAATGCACATGTGACATTATGGCGATTGTGTGCATGTCAGCAGCATTGTTGGTTGGGAGCTTTAAAGTGCTTTAGTTACTTGTTAAATGGACTCCCACTGAATGTGCATTAGTTGTTTCTGAGCTTTTATTTTTGTGTGTAATTCATCATGTTGTCACAGCCTGAACTCCAATGGTGCCGTGCTGCAGCGCTGAGGCAAAGAGCATTCCCATTTCTGTGCCTGAATAAATATCTCTCTGCATTTTAGGGATTAGAAAAGTCTCCAGGCTTGATTGTTTTGGAGTCCCATCAGAATTCATTGTGTTTTATGGTATATCACTGTGTTGAATACAGCACATGAAAGGCATCACATACTCAGTCTTCTTTTTTTTTAGATCTTTATAAATTTGCTATTCACCCATTTGTTTGTGTAAATAACAAGGTGTCATGAATATATTTAAAAGAGAATGTTTGTACTTTATGTGTTTCCATTTGTGTCATTGTAAATGTTTAAAAGCGCATTTCAGGCTGACAAAGAGCCAGGAGAAGGTGATCTGCTGCCTACTCATTCTTCAAGTTCCATTTGTGATGGTGCTGAACCATATATTTTTACTTGGAGACGCTGCAAATACAATTTATTTCTCATCAGACTCTCAGTATAGCAATCTGTTCTGGACTTTTGACTGTGTGCCTTCTTATCAGCTCTCACCAGAATGCTGGGATCCAGTTGGCCACAAGTCATGTCATCCCTTGATATCATTTTAAACACAACTGTTAAAAAGTTCAAATGTTTGAAAGGGTCAGCTGGCCACACTTTTCGTATGTTTCTTCATATGTAGAAGTGCAGAAGACTAATCATCTAAGCATCTAATGTATGGTTTAAGAAAACAAATGCATTTGGAACATGTAAAAATGCTTTTTTTTGGCCATTAATGAAAAGCTATTTGCATAAAACAGCGTTAAGTTTTGATTTGTTTTCTGATTTTATTTTTTGGCTGTAAAACAGATGTTAGGTAATGATTTGCTTCTCACCTTTTATGCATGCAGAAGTGTTGATTTTTACCTTGCAAATGTACCTCAAAAAGCACTTTATTTAGACCAGGGTAGGTTTTTTTTCTAATTCATTGAGCGCCTTGTTTGATTTGGATGGAAATGGAAGGCTTTATCACTCTATTCCAATGCATGATTAGTGCTGTTACAAAAAGAACACACAATTGCAGGTGGAGTAGGATGGTAAAATTATGTTTTTACCTTTTACAGTAACAATGCTGCCCAGTTGGTCCAGTACTGTCTGTAGCATGTTTTTTCTAATACCTGCTGGCAACTTTTCACAATTATTAATCAGACTCAAAGCCAAATTCATTATGGTGCATTTGTTTTGGTGACTGCACTGAGCTTTCATTACATCCAGTTTTAATGTACGGCAAAAGAAGTGCCTGTTTTTATGACCTCAACATGAATTAAGTTGTTTGAAAACAGTGTCAAATAAGGACAGCTGGGAAGGCATCTGTGCAATGTAAATTATATCACGATCGCCTGTCTGGGTTTGTACGTTATCAGAGATTCTGTTTATCTAAAATTCATAGAGACCATGGCACTGGACCTGAGACTGTCCAGAACAGTTTACATTGCAGGGACTTGTATTTCCTCTCGTGTACAGAGGTCACAGGCAGGAAGCATGACTCATGATGTGAATATACGTTTGAAAAAAATAAAAAAGCCACACTGGTATCAATATTTATGACAATTTGAAGTGAAGACATGACCGTTTTTAGGCTAAATTTTGGGAAAAAAACACAATTTGGTATTAGGTTAAAAAAACAAGCCAGAAAAGTTAATCAAATATTACAATGAATTTTAAGCAAAGTAACAAATTATTCATTTCACATGAATAATTTTAGTATTCTACTTTTAAATACTAAAAAAAATATATATAAAAATAAAAATGTGATATTCACACAATTTCAATATTTGCAGAGTTAATGTGTCTTATAAAGTATCCCAATCATTTTTATGTGTTTTTGGTGGACAGCCCAGTTTTGACAGTGTGTGGCAGCCTGTTCTATCAATGTGGAACATCTAATGAGAACAACCTGGATTCAGACTCTCTTGTATGGACGCTGGTAGATCTGCTAGAATATTACAGTGTTTGAGGAAGTGATAACCATGAGCTGCACCAGTTGGATGGCACGTCTTTTATTTATTTATTTATTTATTAGGTTTTAAAGGGAATCATGCCAGAGAGATAGATGCAAGACAAAGATTAAGATTTGGGCAGCACTTCCAACTGAGTGCCATATAAACATGCTTTGTAATTGATGTACTAATCAAGAACTAACCATTAATGACATTTTTATGGCTCGACCAAACAGGCTAAAAATCCATCATTTTCAAGACAAGACTATCTTAGTGTAAACCTCTGGCATGAAAGGCAGCAGGAAATATTTTTCCTTCCAGAAAGGTTAGACCTTTAATTCATTTCATGCATTTGCTCCCTCTTTTTGCCAGCTTTGGTTTGTGACCTGTCCTCTCCACCAGTTTTACACGAACACACACAGATCCAGCGTAAGAAAACCTGGGTTGTCTTACTGAGCAGATATGCAGCTTTGAAGTACAACTAAACCTGATCTTCAGTGTCAATGTCAATTAAACCAGACATCTTAAAGAAACTGGATATGCTGAACTTGCACCATTGTGGCCTCAGAACATGTGCTCTCAACCTCCCCTTGTAACAAGACGAGAGATCATCAGCACTACTTCTTTTTTCTTGCAGGTTTTTTAAGAGTTAGGTGTGGACCGATCAGCTGGTATGTCTTTTATAGATTTAGAAAAAGGGGTCTGCATTTATATATTTGTGTAGAAATCAATGACACATGCAGGGACGAGACTGGATTAGTGTTTGATCCCATCTGAGGATGCAAACAGGGAGAATTAAGTCTGATGGTTTCAATGACTGAAAGTGACAATAATGTTGTGTAAACACATGTGGTGTGCTCGTGGCTCGAAACATTACTGCACTGATCAGCATCGAGAACACCATCCTCACCGTATGTGGTCGCTGCATGGCTGCACAAACCGAGCAGCAGATTAATGAGACACATTCGAAAGAAACACATCTCCACTAAATCCCGAGGCAATATCTCCAGGTAGCCCATTGTTTCTCAGACAAAGGATATATGGAGCTACATTAAATCACTACCTGGTGGTAGTTTGCTGGGTTGAGAAACTGACAGATTGCTTCCTCTGGCTTGCTTCAAAGAAAGCTTTGTGGCTGTAAATAAAAAGATGGGAAGCTGCGGCTCAGGTGTAAGAGGGGGTCATTAGCGGTTCAATCCCCACTTTCTGCTGGCAAAATATCTAAAGAGCTTTTACCAGTACACAAAACTCCAAAATTGCCTCCAACTGTAGCAGGCCAGCAGGTCTTGTTGGCTTTGAGACTGAAAGCTGCTACTGAATGTTCAGTAACTTTTTTATGGCTAAGACGAGTACGCCTTGTGTTAGCCATCAGCAGTTAGAACAACCCTTCAGAGGCTTTAATGTGTCAGATTTAGGGACACATTGGTTCTGGGGGTTGATGGGTTCCTGTGAATCTCTTCAGATGTTAATAAAATCATTGTTTCTGTTCTCTTATCAAAGTTAATTTAGGCACTTTGTTTGACAACATGATATACTGGGGACAATGTGTCTTCTCTTTGCGTTTGAATATTTCCGGAAAAAAAATTAATTGCTCATCAGGGTGACAAAGTTTGGGGCGTTTTCTGTTCTGAGCTTGTCCATGCCATGTTTTTAAAGGCCGGGGAATACATTTGACTGTACATACCTTAAGACAGAGCTTATCTTATGCATCCTGGGGGACTGCAAATTGGGTGACTACAGAAAGTGTCGTTTTTTTTAGGTCAGCATCAACCAGACTTGTCTGGTTAATTAAAAGTTCATTTTGATTAGAACTTCTTTAAGATGGTGACTGGGAGACAGATATAATAAGTTTGAGACACATTTCTATGTCCGATTGTTGGACTTTAATTTGACACACATCACACAGCAAACCCATGTTAGAGATACTAATGAGTGATAATGGAAAAAGGAACAAACTTTACAACAAATAAATAAATAAAATTGCTCATGCAGTAATAGGACTTTGTTGTGTGTAGCATCAGATCTGTTTTCACATTTGATTGCTTATTAGCTGAGCCTTACTTGACTTATGAAAATGAAGCCCTGAATTAAAAAAAAAAATCTAAACTGTAATAATTCACGGTTCTGTGAATCCTCTAAGACCACACATCGCTCTCTTTGTGGGTACTATATTTTTCCCCTGTTGCAATCACACCCGCCTCTCATGTCCTCACTGCAAAATGGCAAGCAGCAGGTATTGTATGGTTATCTGAATCATGATTATCATTATCATAACTGCTGGTGAGATCTAGCTTGAGTGAGTCACATTATGAGTTTCTCTCCTGTCCTCAGATCACTGGTGCTGAGGACAAGGGAGGATGTTTTACAGCAGACATTCAAAACACCTCCGAACATTCGGGGTGGGCTGTCTGAAAAAGTAAAAGGTGAGCTGTTGGGGTGAGACCCTGTGTGACCACTGATCACTGCTTAACATCATAACAAATTCACCATCACATTCATATGCATATGCATTTACAGCTAATTCAGGTAAGCTCTTAGAACAACTATGAGTTTGGCAAAAAGTCAAAAGAAGGTAAAAGCACAGAGTGATAATCAAGCAGTAGCAAAGATAGAAGTGCTTTGTGTCATGATTTGTGTATTAAGGACCCAAGAATGCAGACCACACAAAAGGACTCAAAGAAAACTAAGATTAAATAAAGAAAACAAAAAGCTGACAAGGCAGCAAACTATTTACAAAGAGAAATTAATCACATTCAACCTCCCCAAAAAAGCTGATGTGGCAGCAAAATAATAACTACATGAAGAGCACAGCAAAAGCAGGTAGGCAGACAAGGAAGCAGGATAAGCAACTGAAGAGGAAGTGCAAACCAGGAGTATAAGTACTTAAGGACAAGTGAGGTAAGTGGCCACAGCTGAGCCTAATGATTACAAGGAACAGGTGTGAGATGAGGACAGGACTGAGAATCAGGGCTGACAGAGGAAATGCAAGGAGAATGACTGGTAACACAGGGAGACACTAGGAAACACAGATTATGACACTTAGAGCGGTATGATATAGTGTCAGCTATGTGCTGCTCCTCATGGTCAAAAGGAGGACACTAGAAGTTACTATATCCATATCACAGGTCTTAGACAGTACTCATTAAACTGCCAAGTTTAATTAATGATGGGTTTAATTGCTCTGACTGTCCACCAAAACACATGGGCTCCGCAGTGCCTGTCTCACGCCATATGCACTTGAGCGTCCGTGGACATGAGCACAAATTGGTAAAATCAACACTGATTCTTTAAAAAAAAAAAAAAAAAACCAACCTGTTAAACACAACACACATTCATATCCCCTCGGCCATACACAGTTTCCCACCATAAACTCAGTTTTGCTTGTGCATTTGTGCTCCTGAGTGAGCTTGATGCTTGCAGAAAGAAGAGAGCAATATTTTGCATTCTTTCCATTATCATCCTCTCATATTTACATCCATTAGTCATCTGTCTGATGATTTAATCACTGTGTGCATAATTAGAATTCATGACATTTTTAATGCTTCCTACCAAATTACAAGCACTGCCGCATTGCTTGGGGCACCTAATGTGAACCCAGGGGTTATCAATCCTTAGCATTTCAGACCGTTTCTTTTCTTTTTTTTTTTTTTCCTTAATTACTTCATATTAAAAACTATTCCAACCAACAAACATCTTGTGCAGCAATGCTGGGATCATAATCAGTTAGAAAGGTCAGATCTGATGTGAATAAATCTTTAGCAGAGTTTAGAAAATGGGTTTTAGTTGTCAGGATTTTCACATCATTAGTAGACTTATAAAATGAACTATTGCAATATTTTTGAAGAGTAATCAATCAGCTTCTTAGAGTAACTGTAAACAAGAGAGATAAAAAAAATCAATACTTTTTTCGATACAAGCTGAGAACAAATAGTCAGGCTATGATGATGCATAACACAAAACCTGATGATTAAAAAAGGATACACTACAAACCTGCATAATTAATGGAATTGGAAGTTACATTTTATAAATCAGAGTCCAAATGCAAATAAACCAATTTCTTTGAGTTTCATTACACAGTAAAAAAAATCAGTTTGATTTAAGCTGAGTCAGATCAACAGGGAAATGTTGTGTGAGTGTTTGACTTTGTTCATTTTGTGCCTCTGGTGGAAAACCTTTCCAGATTTGTGAAACAAAAAGACCTGCAGCATGAAGCCCAAAATAATTCAGTTAATGGCAGAAAACAAAAGAAAATCATATTTGTACAAGGTCAACTGTTGTAACTTTGACTGGAAAGTAATAAAACCAGATTGCCAAGGGCATTTAGGGTCAGCTATTATAAATGCCATGAGCCTCTTTTTTTGATTCCATAACTGTTTTCTTTGAGAATCACATGTTACTGCCTTATATACTTTAATGTCCTTATATGTTTTATTTCTCTAGGCTAAAACCAGTAATGATTTGGCGAAAAGCTGGATCAGGAACATTTCTGTTATGTTGTTAATAAAGTGATGACATTGATTTCTATTGAATAATTACATGAATGCATGTTGTTTCTTTCACATGCTGTTTGTCTTTTACACCAATACAGAATACATATTAAACCTTATTTTGATTCTGCCTTTAACCCATGTGGCCAAATTTTATTATCTTACTATTTTCTTGATTTGTTCCTGTCCTTGTTATTGGCCACTACCAAAAGGCAAAGGCAGATGATCATGTGGATGAAAATGGCTATAATTCAATCAATTTTATAGATATTGTGCCAAAATTTAGTGTGGTTGTAGCTGAGAGTCAGTTACAACACATACTCTGAGTGCTAGTTATGGTGTGAGAGCTTTGCTTAAACCCTTCACTTCACCTGTGGAAGTCAACACTGTTTGTTAGCAGAATATGTCATTTGCCACTGGATAAATTTTAATGAAACTTTCAGAAAGTAATCGAGATGGCCACCACAATAATGCGCAATACCCAGCACAAAATTGCTATAATTCAATCAGTTGAACAAATACTGAGCTATAATTTGATGTGGTAGTAGATGAGTCATTCACAACACATATTCTGAGTGTGACATCTCACATTACTGCATGTGATTGTGGATAATGCTATTTTCAAGGTTCACCCAAAAAGGCGATAAATCTGTAATTTCTCGACATAAGATTTTCTTAGTCTAAAACTAAAAGGTGGTGGGTGTTATGCAATCCTTTAAGGAGTTCTAGGTTTTCATTCTTTAATTATTTTATGTGTGTGTGTGTAGCTCAATTGTTAGTTTTTGATGTGTAATTTTCCTTTTGTATTAGCAGTTTTAGACATTTTAATTTATTTTCTTTATCTCAAACAGGGTCTATCTAAGGGTTTACAAATGCACCTCAGTTTTCACATGTAACATTTTCCTTTGTTTTTTTTTTTTTTGACTCCATTTCAAACCAATCAACAGTGCTTTTATTTAACACGTTTGAAAAAAAAAAAATCAGTATCCTAATATGTGGAAGAAGTTATCTGTGCAAAACCCAACTCAATCTGATCTCTGTGAAAATGGAATAAAGAGCAGAACACGGGGAAAAAAAATCTAATTTTCTAACTTATTACATTTAGTTTACAAGTCTTTTGTACTCTATTTTGATTTATCTGAGGAGGAAATGATACATATCGGTGTAAACTCAAAAGGGCTCTATAACCCCATCATTTCTATTTAAGCAAATCTCAGGGTGATCCATCTCAAAGCTTGTTGCCTTAACCCCTTATTGCCTGGATTTATTTACAAATATATATAAAAAAGAAATTTGTATTTTTTCTGTCAAGCAGATGCTAAATTAAGTAGAAACTGCAGAGTTTGAATATAGCACATACAATAAAAATAAATTTAGGTATGATGAAAATTAGTTAGCACCAATCTACTTAGTAGGAAGTAGTTTGTGGCTGTTGCCTTCCTGTTCAAGGCTCCCTTGAAAAAGAGATCTCATAATCTCAATGAAAGATAAATAAGAAATAAAAGAAAGTTACAATTTCATATTTATAAAAATACAAAATTTCCAGTTTCAGGTGTGCACATTATATCCGTGATGTTGTTGTTGTTGAAATAGGGCTTTGAAAAGAAAATGCAGCATTTGATTCTGTACAACTACTGTTGTTCCTTCATCAAAGTGTTTCAAATACTGATTGATAATGCAAAATCGTTTTGTAGCACAGTTCCAAGGGCCATCCATCCTTTTTCCTTTACCCGCTTCTCCTTTCCCGGTCACAGGTAGCTGGTTCTTGCAGTAATTTCAGCAGTCATTGTGTGAGACCTGGACAACCTGCAAGTCTTTCACAGGGTCACATAGAGACAAACAGCCATTGTCCCAAAGGCCAACTGCTTCCAATAAGATCCTTGGTACGTGTAGAATATGACTCAAGAAAAACGGTTTGAGGTGAATTTGTGACAATAGCTTATAAGAGGTTAAAGTTTGACAATAATTAATGGTAAAAGAACATTATAAAGGCTTTCTTTGATTACAAAGTATCATTCAGGATCGGCTACTGCTCTACAGCAGAGGCTAAAAGAGGACAGACACAGCTATAAATGATAATCACATGTACGCTGTGACAGAATATTAATCTTTACTAAAGGCTGGTCAGAGTCCTTTATGTCCCTGCATGCATTTACATGCTTACATGTAATTTGAGTCAAATATCAAAGTATGATTTACTGAATGAAGAAAACACAACATTTGAAAGTGAATACAAGTAGTTGAATTTTAAGTCCAAGCGTAAAATTAAATAATTGTTCCACAAATGTTCATCCCAATCAAACATCACATTTCCTATTACCACTTCATTTCCATCTTCTCATTAATTCAATCCAACATATTCAAAGCAATTCAAGCTAACTATCTCATTTGCTTTATGAAACTGTGTCAGGTCAAGTTGGTGGCCGTCCTTGAGTGTTCCACCCAACACATTAACTTTGCATGAAACCACGTGGAACATTTGTGAAGGCCTATATGCTTCCCATCCTATCTGTCAAGGGCTGAAAGGATTTCATAAATCAAATAGACAAGTTGCCCAAATTTAGGAGTGCAAAGCATGCAGGAACTTAGACAAGAGTTGGAGCAGGAAGAACCCTGAGACGTTCAACCTGGACTGTGTCTCCCCTGCATTTGACTGTAAAAAGGCACACGAGTCTTGGAAGTTTGACCATTATTACATAACAACATCATTAGTGCAAACTTCTCAGCCAGAACTGTGTAATGTGGCAGATAAAACAAATGTGCTTATTTATGAAACTGACATTTATGAATTGTTGTTATGTTTGATAACATTATGGAAAGGATCTACACTGAAGCGTTGTTGATAAAAAAAATGTTTTGTGAACAGAGTAAGATGAGTGAGAGACAACAGACATGGGAACAGTGGAATAGAGCTACAAAATGTTTTCTGAAAATAAACATTAGTTTATTAGTTCCCAAACTGTGGCAACAAAGTTCTGATTCACAATATGCAAAACTTTCACAGACTACCTTTTGGGGGCCGGGACCATTCTCAAGTGGTGTAATTGTACTAAAAGTTAAAAATAATACAAAACGAAACAAGAAAACTGCGGACTGACTGCACCTTACAGAGTATTGTGTGTGGAAAAATGCTCCCAACATCCAAAATAACTAATGGAACAAAAACTATGTTCCATATTTTGTTTCTATTGTAGAGATAAAATAAATATAGGAGAAATCTTAGAAAGCAACCAGCCACTGCTCCGTATGAAAAACTAACTAGCTAGAAAAAAAAAACAAAAAACTTGGCATAATTCAGTTGAAAATCCAGGAAGTCTGGGAGAGCTTTGACAGATCTGGAAGAGTCTCTGCAATGCTTGTGTTGGAGTTTGTTGTCTAAAAGAAGCAACACAATGACAACAAACTAAGACTCATAAAATATATGAAGATAAATAGTTAATGATGCTGATTCTAAGCCTTACACATACTTCTAAACTCTAATTGTAGAATTATTTAGTTTTCTGTGTCTGGCAGCTATGCAGAGAATTCAATAATGTTTATTTTTTTTAGGTTTTGTTGTGCCTATTCAATAAGCCTTATGAAAGAGTGAAGTACACTTGTTCCTCTTTAGGTCAGTTCAGTGAGTCATTCAACCCTCAACAGCAGAAGTTTTTGTAGTAAAATAAACTCTAGTAGCATGCTTAATGAAACTTGATCAAATATTTGACTTAATGTCTTTAAGGGAATGTTCAGACCTTTTGGTGTGGAAGAATTTGAACAAATATTATTTTGTTGTAGCAAGCTCCTTTAACAGCTTAAGTCTGGAAAAACAATTTTTTTTTTCCGATCAAATTACTGAGCTAACAACTAGTTTTAAACAGGGCCAAGACTGCCATCTAAAAACAACATTAATCACAAAATGTCTTGGTTACATTACATGATTACTTACATCGAATTCTCAGGTTATTTGCTGCAGCAGCAGCTAGCTGTGGTAATTCCAGTGCAGCTTGGCACACCGAATGTAGAAATATCACAATAATTCTGCCAGGATTACCATTTACAATGAAACATGACAGTGTCAAGGTTTATAAAATAGTGTTTGCATGAATCACTATGAACTGTTTGAGATTGGAGTTGTTTTAAGATGGCAGCAACACACTTTGGGCCCACTAAAAGCAACCCTTTGCTTGTCAAGCTGTTCAGAAATAAACTCTATTTACTCCAAACTGAGGTTGTTCAAAGAACCAACTAAAACATGTAAGATAATGATTATTTATACTCTTCTCACATAACCCTAATATGAAAGAACAAAATTAGATTCTTGGATCACAATGGTTATACAGTCATTAGAAATAATAATAATAATAAAATAACTAATTGATAGTAAAGTAAATTCATTAAGCAGGACATCGTTACAGCTAGTGATAGCCCAGCACTCCCTTAGTGGTATTCAGATATTAAATAATACTAAAAGATCCACTGAACTCAGCAGAACTAAATAATGTATACACATAGCAGCAGTATATGAGTGACAGAAATCAATGTGGTGGTTTTTCTTTAGGGCTTAATATGGCAGTGTGGAGCCGTTCATTTGTCAAAGAGCATCCTGGGAAACATTTTTCTTCAGTCAGGTAGTTGTTGCCCGGGTGCTGAGGAAAATGGTTGGGGGTTGGGGGGTGGGGGGTCAGCTCATGTGTAGG
>NC_051432.1:10169020-10276741 GCF_001649575.2 Kryptolebias marmoratus
GTTCTTTCATCATGCAGACTGCTTGATGCACACGGCTGTTCGTCCTACAAATGGGCTATATGCCATTCTGCTAAAGGACAGCTTATTATTTTTGTGCTATTATGCAGGCTTTTACCCCTCTCTTTAAACACAGGTCTAATATAGCTGTTTCTCAGCGTACAGCATGTCACTGATGATTCCTGACCTGTACCAGTGGAAGTCAGAATTGATTGCTTCTCCATCATAATCATTGTAAACTAACAGCATACTAATAGCAACATGTAAAGTTTGTATGATAATAAAGTTTACAAAAATGAGTCCAAAAGGAGCCTTGTGAACACATGAGAAAATGTCTGAGGAGAGCATGAGTTTCACTTTAGCGCAGAATTGATTTCAGGTGGCTCATATATTAACCAATTGTTTAGAAAATTAAGTATTTATTGTTACAAATGAAAATTAAAATAATTAATTCTGTCTTACAAATGAACTTTAACAACATTTAGGGAATATCCACATTTTAGATTAAGACCAGCGGTGCTTACTGATTACTATGTTCTTGTTCTTGAACTGTTTAATGTTAAATTCTTTTTTCAAGGCTTTTAAACATAATAAGTGTCATTAAAAGTGAAAAAAGGTATTTTTTCCCCTTCCTCTCTCAGTAAATCCAACTCTGTGTCTGTGAATGAGCCATTTTAATTTGCAGCCCCTTGAGACCTCCACAGACGATAAGCACTGCCCCCGGCTGGTGAAAGGATTCATCTATGACGCATTGATCTGTCCTCTTTAATTCTGATGAAACAGCTGCCTCGCAGTCCATCCGTGTTGTTTCTCTGCCAGAGCTGCTTCTTCAGGTTTTCCCTAAACTGTCTTGGTCATGGGAGAAGCGTGGCAAATGCTGATTTGGGGTTGCAAGGGAAATAACAAGCTGCTCAGTTGGGTTTGGAAACCGTGAAACAGGGACCGTTGAGCAGAGGTAAAACCAGGACATATTAGGAGCAATTATAATTACCAATCTGTGTCATATTTTGATCTTAAATTCACATTTTGTGGAAAAATAAAATGATCTAAAATACATCCCTTTTGAGTCTGATGTTGTTTTCTGTCAAGCAGAAATCTTGAAAGACGGAATAATGGAGAAATTTCAGCTTAAAAATGAGTGGTTCTCAACCTAAGTTATATTAGTTTTATAATGGGTAGAGTGAGATGATCCAAATTGGCAATGTACAGACTCCAGGGTCCAGTGCATGCAATCAATCAGAGACTTTGGTAGTCCCAGACAACAATCGCTAGCATCTAGAAGAAGGCATACCTGTGTTTTTTATGACAGAAAAAGAGTAGAGGAAGATACTTTTTAAAGCACTCTACTTGAAAGCAAAGCAACAATCCCTAGTTAGGATGAAACATAGGAGCTTGAAGGCCTGACAGTTTGCTTCAAATCAACAATGTGGAAAAGTTTTGTGTTTCCAGTGAGCTACAACAACAGAGAGGAGGATATATTTTAAAAAATGGGTCATAGTCACTCGGCTCATCTAATAAACACTGTTAACTTCACCACCAGGTACGATGCAGTAGCTCTCACCTGACTGAGAAGCTCCAAGTGAGAGTTTAACCTTTTATTTATTTTGCATTTTCACATTAGGAGGTCTTTTTTACATCTTTTATTCTGCATCAAGATTAAGCTAAAGTAACTGAAACAAACATTTTTGTATTATTGTCTTAACAAAATAGATACATTTCAGTTTTGGAGTTAATCAAATTTTTTGTTTGACACGTTGCATTTAGGACATTGTTTACAGTTCACTTTAGATGACTAAAACAGAAAATATGACCATTTTGTTTTTAGATTTTATAGTGAAGTTACCAATTGAAATTGCTGTATAGGGCTGTTCGTCTAAAATAGCTTGGGGAAAAAATGGTATTTGGCATTTCTTTCTCTTTTTTTTATGCCAAACCCCCTATCAAACCATGACACCCAAACTGAGGTACATACCAAATTGTAATTTATATGCACTGGTACAGTTCTAGTCTTTGTTTTGTTCCTTCAGAAACTTTGCTGACTATCTTTTCAGTTTACAAAGTGTTGTCGGCAAAATGTTTAGAAGGTAATCAAACGCTAATGGTAGCATTTATCCTTAGTTTTCTGAACCTATGGGTAAACATGTGTGTGTATGTGTGAGTGTTCATGGCTCCTCTGTGCTTGCTGATTGCCTGTTTGGTTCTGGTGAGTTCTGATTGTAATTCAAAATTATTTACACTCTCTCGCTCTCACAGATGCAGGGTGGAGGGGAAGAAGAGTGACAGGTGCAAGACGCCACAGCTGTTTAGCGGTTTGGAGAGAACCCAGTAAACTATTACACCTGTAAATTTGCTGGTAAAGACGGGGCTCACACATTTCACCTAACTGGGCTCCGTGCTTTGAAAACAAATGCTCATCAGGGGCATGCCGTCTTTTTTTAAAAGCTCAAACCAAATGTCACAGCAAATTGTTTACACAGTGATGATCGAGGGTGTGTGATTCTGTACATACAAGGTGTACCCTGTGAGGATAATTTAATTTTCATAAAGAAAAATTCAATTCAGTGCAGTTTAGTTTGCCTTAATTTGATTCTGTTTGCTGCAGTCTGATTCAGAAAATCTCAACATTTGTGTAATGTGGATATTTCTTTCTTCTTGTAAACAAAACTGAACCATTTTATAAATACGACATAACCTGCGATCCTTTAAATTTGATCATCTCTAAGTAATACTTATTAGAATTCATTTTTGTTTTTCCTTTTTAACCGGCTATACATTTAAGTTTCACTTTTGCATTGACTTTGTGCTGCAAAACTGTTCCCGAAAAGGCGACGGGGCACTTTTCATCCTATGACTCTTTAAAAACCAGTGCCCCTCTTCACACCATTGACTTAGTGCACGACAGTGAGTGGGAACTTACAAGAAGCTCACGCTGGAATAAAAGTACAACACAAAAATGGTGAGATTCAGAGTGCCGGCAATCTTCTCCAACGATTGAACTCTTTTGTGTTTATTGTGATCATTTCTGGCTGACATTTCAAAAGAAAGTCGTGGCCAGAAATGTTTTTCCCTTGAAAAACTGACCATTTTTTGCCTGTGTGATTTGTTGTGTGAACAGTAGAAACCGTGCTGACAGGAGCACCAGATTGTCAACTTAACCTGCTTGAAGTGGCTCCACAACAAAGGCTGAATATTCAGACAAAAGGTGCAGTTTGCAGCTCTTTTATTTAACCAGCTTTTAACTATGGAATTGGTTCATAAACTGGTTTGTGGTCCATTTAAATGAAATCAAGCTTACATCTTAAAAGGAAAAACTTAGTTCCGGTTGTATCTGTGAATTGTTATACTTTTAGCAAAAATGGATCATTATTATAATCGTGGAAACAGTAAAGCTCACTGGTGTGGGTATTATTGGATGTTTTTGAACTGCTTTGCAAGTCAGGGACACAGATTACTGTAATGTTTAAAGTGCTTAAACAGGATTTCCCAGCATGCGCGTGTCGTTAAGATAATATTGTATAGTCTGATGAGTTTATTGTTATTGTTTTCACTCGAGTTGCTGTTATGGTTGAGTGCAGTTGAAATATGGGCTTAGACTGAATTGAAGTGAAAATGCATGTTTGGTTGTTGACTTATTATAGAGCCATCTTAGATGGTTTGTTAAAACTAAATTAATTAAGAAAGTCACAGGATTGAAAAAAAAAAAAACAACCAAAAATTCCCCAAAACAAACAAACGGCATTATAAGCCAAATATCTTATTTATATTTTATTTTCTCTGTGACATCACTGCCACATTAGCATCATATTGGCAATAATACTTCAATAATCTGTTCGTCTATCCAGTTTCTGTTCCCGCTAGATCCTCTTTACAGTCATCGAGAGATGGCACATTAGGCAGATCACCTATTTATCACTAATACTTTAATACTTCATTAACAAAGAGAAGAAAAAAGAAACAAAAAAACATACTAATGATGACCAGACCTTTAAAGAACAAAAGCAAGGCACAAACAAGAGTTTAATCAAAGGAAAGCAGAACTGATATTGAGAGAATGGAAAACAAAATTGTGCAAATATGGCTAAAAATGAATAAAGCAGTTAGCATATTTACAGTGAGGAGGGAAAATCAGACACAAAAAAACAGGCGTGATGATCAGAGACTGAGACCAGATGTTTGACCAGGGCTCTGTGATGGACTGGCAACCTGCCCAGGATGTATCCCAGTCCTCACCTGGTGACAGCTGGAACGGGATCCTGCCCCACAAGACCCAGAACATGATAATGTGGGTCGAAAATAATGACTGAATGAATAAATGTGTCAGAAAGCAAAACCAACTGAATTGAATGTGGCAAAACAGCTGTACAAAATAAAACAGGTGGTAAAACTGTCAAGAATATAAAACACCAAAACCTAGAACAAGAACCTAAACAAAAACTAAAACATTAAACAAAAAAACAAACAAAAAAAACATAGGACTGACCCAACTAGAAAATCAACGAACATGGTGTATAAAAACAAATCTTGCCCCAAAACAACAAAACCCACAAGGCAAAGATAAATTAGAAAAATATTAAATTGTTAGCTTAAACTTTTTCATACTGAAGTGACATGTTCAAATACAGACTCATGTCAAGAACTAATCCACAGGGAGACATTTCTCATAAACTAAAAATTTCTCTTTCCAGGTTAGCTGTGACTCTCTAATGAAAGTTTAATAAAGAAGACTTATGGGAAATCTGTGCTCTTTCCCTTTTGTTCCTTCCAGCCATTTGCTTTTATCTACATTTACAATAACAAACACAACCAATTAGCCACTGTAACCTCAGCCTGTGGAGGAAGGAATAAAGCCTCTGTGGCTGCTGAGTCTTGGCCTCAGAGTGCTCACGCAGGTCGGTTCACATAACCTCCGTTTGGAGCAGAGGAACTGTTTTTTTTCTTTTATTTCTTTGCTTCATTGCCACTTGTGATTGCTGCTTATAGCAGCCACGTGTTTTGCATTGGTTTGACACTCAGTGTTTTATCATGAGAGTTGGTTTGGAGATTAAATGAAAGTAGACAAGGTGATTTTTCCCCCCTTAACTGTCAGTGAGAGCTGGCAGAGAAATGGACCTCAGTCTGTCCCTGTTAACGTACCTGTAGGAAGTTTTATCCTACCATTACAAGAACCATACATCTTCTGCAGAGGAGCATTACAAAGAGGATGAAAAGAGTATTTGTGTCCTTTTATTTTACTTTAGATCAGCCTCGCTAAAATAAGATTCAGGACATACTGAGTGAAGACCCCCAAAGTAGGACAAAAGAAATTCCTTATTGGATTTTTTGGAGTGGGCTGACTCTATGTGCTTCATAAATCCTTACAGGTAAATGTCAGTCTAGGATCATACCTCATATCCGCAGAGCGCTCTGTGCATGTGTGTCTGTGAGTGTCTTCCATAATTCATCAGTATTATATTTAAGTGGGAAAGACAAAAATGGCCAAAGTGCAACTAAAAATAGCCCAGGACATTCATTGACATTCCACGTGGCTCAGCTCCAAGACTTAATGGACATGTAGAGGGAAAATATGTCCAATAAGACTTCATTTCAACCCTGCATCAGAAGCAATAATGAAACAGCACTTTGTCTAACCAGGTAGACTCAAAAGGCAGAAAAAAGGAAACACTAAAACAATAAACTTTCAATTTTCTCAGTGTTCCTGTTTCGCTCTTAAAGAAAAAAAACATTTGTTGGACTTGTGATTTCAACTGAGCAGAGATTAAATCTGTTGTTTTGTCAAGAGCAAGAGATGATGTGTTATACATAGTGTGAGTCAGGGACGAGATTGCAATATGTGGCCCTTAAAACACAAGATTCTATCTGGGTAACACTAAAGCTATCTAGATTTTATTATTATTTATTTATTTACTTTTTACAAAGGAGAACACAATGCAGATAACATATCTGTTTGTTCTTCTCTGTCATTTCTTTCTTTTTTTATTGTGTTATTAAATCTGAACTACAAAACCAAAAGAATAGGCAAGGGTTGTAAGAATGCTAAATACTAATCACGTTTTCCTGTTTTGCTAGTTCACAATCTTCACTTTGGTTGTAAGATTTTACATCAAGGTAATCAAAAAGGATATCTGGGTTTCTGTCCAGGACCTTTTACCCCCACGACTCGATGGATGGTAATCAAAAAGGTATACATACAATATTTTAATTCCCCATAAACATACAGAAGATTGGCTGCAACTGCCCTGTTTTTGTTTATACTTCTGTAGTTTACTTAAATACTTTTAAAAACTTATGCTACACAATGTCAAATTAGAGACATGATGGAGTCTGCTGTCAATATCCCTGCTGACAGGGATGTTTTTCCCTCCACTTTTTCCTCTCGTGTCTGTGTTTTTGTTCTCCCCCTTGTCTGTCACTGTCTTTCTGTATTCTTGCAGGCGTGGCTTCCTGGTCCCCCGGGAGCTTTTCTGTCCCAGATGTTGCCTCTTCTTCTCTAGGCTTCACTCGACACTTTGCCAGACACTTTTCCCAACCAGTAGGGTAACAATGAGCCCCGTTTCAGGCTCTGGTTGTCTCTTCCTGGTTTTGGTGAGTTTTCTGCCCACCTTTTTCTAACAATTTCACACTGCGGTTGGCCTTCATCCTTCATGTTCTAACCCAGTTCAGGAAAGCATTTATTGGATGCTTATCTAACTGATTTACTTCTAAAGTCAACCTGATTTAAGATAGTCACCACAGCTAATCAAACTTAGCCAAAACAAAACACACAAAATTAAAATTTGTAGTAGTAGTAGTAGTAGTAGTAGTAGTAGTAGTAGTAGTAGTAGAAGTAGTAGTAGGAGGGACTCATCTCCAAAACATGCTTTGACCCTTAACAGATCACACAGGTTATTGGTTTAAAACTTTGACATTCAAGGCAACAAGATATGTGCATTTCTTCATGGAATGATACTTTGTTTAAGCCAGTTCTGCAGACTGTACTTGGGGCAGGTTTTTCAGTGATGTTTGATTTAGTGTTGTTTGTTTGTTTGTTTTTTGTAGTAAGTTTTTTTTTTTTAATGACTTGCATTAATATCCCAAAGAACACCATTTAGGATTTCAGCTCCTACTGAAAAGGTTCATTTGTATTTTGAACGCTTTGAACATTGTCCATCTGCCTTTTAGTTGTCAATATTGTGGTTATGTTATCAACATGTTAAAAAAAAAACTACATAAAAAAATATGATTTCATTCAATGTGTGCAATTAAACTATTTGGAACATGGTAGTTTGTGTACTGACAGCTAGTTGTCTCGGAGACATTGTGAAGGGAGCAGTTGCGTATGTATGTAAAGCCTCAGCACCTTGAAGGAATGCCTCGCATGCTTTGAACAACTTCCCCAGATTTTTCATTCTTTTTGGTAGAAATGCTCAAAGTGAACCAGCTTGGTCGGAAAGCAATGGTGCCCAGCTACTTTCATGTGTCGTCTGGGTTCATATCTAATCTTATTGTTGTCTACAGTATAAGGACGTTTCAATTTTGGATGATGCTTTCTTACAAAAGCATTATGTGGTTTTCTGTGCCCATCTGTCTCTTTATCCTAAGTATTCTAGTTGCAAGAAAAAAAAAAATTCCAACATGATGACAGTGACAACGCCTTGCCTGACTGTAGAGAGGATAGTGTAGGGAAGGGACGTTCAATCCTGGTCGGCCACTATCCTGCGTGTTTTAGTTGCTTCTCTGCTTTGACACAATGGATTTGAATGAATGAGTGATTAGCAGGCTTCTGCAGAAGACCTGATGAAAAATAGGTATAGGGGAAACCACAGGCTGTGATTTCCCCTATACTTGTTTATATTGATTTTAGGAACATAAGCCAATTATTAAGATTTTTCTACCAACAAATTTTACTTTTCGCATTTAACATTTACTCAGTTGCCTTTTGGTAAACATCCAGCAGCTGTATCATCTGTATTTTAGTGAGGAATACTTTGTGGACACATTTTGATTGCAGTGTGAGTGTCAGAGTTGAAATTCAGGACTTGGATGTTGATACAAGTGCACAAGTGCTGCTTGCAGGAAGACACAGGCTGGGAGGAGATTTGAAAGGAGGCACATCATAACCTGGAGGTGAATAATTCTATCTTTATCTTGTTGTGCCTTGTCGACATGAAGCCAAGAATGCCACGAAGACATGAGGATTTACAGGAGATTTAGTGACAGCATGAATAATTCATGAAGCAGGGAGCTTGGCTTTAATGTTTAAGTTTCCTGCTGAAGCAAATGATAACATCACTGAGAAGAAAAGCCATCTTGTGTCTTTTGAAACACTGTTGCATTTTGATTGTGAAGTACGCTTTTCTTACATAAAGCACTTTTTTAAGCCTTTCTTTACAAAGTGCTTGATTAAAAAAAAAAAAGCAGCCACTACATGACTCACAGTGCCACCCTTGAAGAAAAAAAACTGAAATTTGATGGTACAGCACTGATAATAACCTCTTTGATTAAACAGAAAAACAGGCTTCCTGAGGCTCCTTTGGGTCACTGCTGGGGGTGTAATGAGGTGAACGCCGAGGTGAGGAAAACAAACAAAAGTGCCACTAAGGCCGACATGCTGATATAAACTCGAAGGGTCAAGGTTTCCAAACTTGTGAAAGGAGGCACGTGAAAAATTGACACCCCACTAATGGTTTTTGTTCATGCATGCTACGATGAGGACAAAAAAGGTCAGAGTTCACCACAGCTATGTAAATACATAAATAACTCTGTATGAGTACAAATCTGCACTTTACAGAGATGCCTGCAAAAGTTAAAACCCAAATATTTGTACTGGTCTTTAAGAATTAATGTGTTTTGCTCTGGTTTTCATTTTAGTAGTGACATTATTTATGAGTGTGGCTTCAGCACATATTATTTTCTTCCCTGATGCTGTGTCAACATTTATGCTCACCGTTTGAAACTTCAGGCCTGCTGATAGTGTGTGACACCGTGATAGAGCGTGAAGTCATTCAGCAGATCTCATCCTAGAAGTGCACCTTCTGCTGCAGGTGAGGTTTAAATAAATTATGTGAAGTCATTGATTGATATTCTGGAAACCTCTCTGCTGCAGGAGCAAAGTAGACTTCAGCCTTGCATCAATTACGATGAAGAATAGTGAACAAAATAAAACTCTGTCTTTTAACACTCTCTACCCTTCACTAAAACTGCTTTGTTGTATAAAGTATTCCAACATCCTTCATCCAATTTCTACCATGTTAGATTTTCTATTCCTTTGCTCTCTTATATTTCAAAATTTTATAGTTCTAGTCAGACATTTAGATACACTAATCATGGGCATGACAGTCCCATTAAATTTGGTATTTTAATGATTAACTTGAATTGTACATTTTAGAGGATTGAATGATTATATAATATATAAAATCAGTAGTTAAAAAAAATCTGAGTGCACAAGGTTGAACATATTTTACAAGATTAAAGTTATACATGAATACTTAAACATATATATTCATAAATATTTAAATATATAAAGTAGTGATAAAGGGTCAAGAATGTTTTTGTTTCTTAACTTGACAAGCCCAAGGCCTGCTAACCTGTCAGTGGTGATCATGATAGACTGCAGCTAGCAGTTTCTCTCTGCCTGCATGAAACAGATTTTATTTGATAGCATTCGTTGGGTTGACCAATACTCGCCTGTCACCCTCAGAAAACAAAAAACACATTTGGTTGAGGTGCTCAGAAACAAGCCTCAGGTCCACCATGAACTGGAAACTGCTGAAACACCAGTGTTACTGTTGACAGTTAATCTAGTTTAGTAAAACCATGAGCTGAACATAAAAGAAACTCTGGAGAAAATGTTTATGTTCAGAAGAGACAAAGAGTTATTTGTCCACAAAGAGCAGTGTTTGGAGGATTCAAGGTGAGGCTTTCACACCTGCATTGATTGTTAAGCATAGTGCTGTTAGCATCATAGTGTTGGGCTTTCTGCTGCCAGTAGTACTAGGTCATTGTAAAGAGTGGCAGAAATACTAGTAAGGAAGGAGGACTGCCTCCAAATTACTCAATTTCACTTTGACTCAACAGCTAAATGGTTGAAACTTGGACACAGTTGGGTATTCCAACAAGACAAAAGTCCCAGGCAACCATCACAACTAGTTTCTGAATGGATGAAGGACAACACTGAGCTTCTAAAATGTTCCAAAGTCTCAGTCTCAGCCCTACTGCAAATTTGAAGGCATTGCTTAAAAATCAAGCATGTCCCAGGAAACCAACCAATTTAAACGAACTCTACCAATTCTGCAAAGGACCGGTTGAGTTCAATTGTTGATGGATACACAAAAGCATATGGTCAAGATGCAACTTCTTAAGGAATGTTTAACTACAAATTAATATGTGTATAATAGGGATTAATAGGGATCAGAGAAAGTCCACAATAAATTAAAACTTATGCACCCAATTATTATTTTAAACAAATCACTGAAGTTGTATTATTGTTCCACCTTGGAAAGGTAATTAATAAAAGACCCAAATTAATATGACTTCCATGTCAACGATGAGTGGATGAAAACTTCTGTGCTCTTTGCAGTTTATAGTTACAAAAAAAAACCCATACTGCAGGTCGATATATTAGCTATGAACAGCAAACCAAATCAGAGCAAAATAAGTCAGAAGTTCAGTTTTGACTTGCACAGAAAAGGAATGAAAAAACACAAAACAAAAGAAAAATAAAAAAATACACTTGTGGTTATAAATAGGAATTTTATAAATAAATTGTCACAACCTTTCTTTGTTGTCTATGAGCACCCCTTTGGCGGTTTTGGCACGTCATTATTTGTCTTCACCCACATGTATGCGAGCATATTGAGTTCCAAGTAATGAAAACTGCATTTACCATTTAAATTGCACTACCGATGTCTAATAACATCTCAAGCCCACAAATTGAGTTACTGTACATCTTTCTACATAAACAGTGATTACATTTCAGTAATTAAAGTGAAATCTTTGAAACAAGTGTGTGTGTTTTTTACTTCTTTTTTCATCTTGGTTTTCTCATAATTTTGGATTACTCTTTTTCTGTTAATGTGACATTTGACTTGTGTTTTTGTTCTGTATTCTGTTAGCTTTACCTTTCGTTTTAATTTGGTAGATGATTTTAGATTTTTAGCTTGTCGTGCTACAAAGACTGGAGCAATGGAAATCCTTCTTTCCGAATCAGGACAGTCTCTTAGATCTCTGAGATGTTGTGAAAAAAGGATATTTCATCCTATGTTGGCACCAAAAGAAATTTACAAATCTTGATAGTGCTGAAAGTAATTACAATTTGCCTTTTCACTTTCATCAGTTGATTAGTTAGGATACGACATTTATGAGGAAGTCGCCAGAATGTCTCAAAATGAGGTGGTTCTCAATTTCCTCGCATAAGTCTCAAAGGCATGCTGCTGTGCCAGTTGCGTTTTGAAGATGTTCAAATAATTTGTGCCACAACTTTTCTCACAAAATAGTTGTCGTGGGTGTCTTGAACCCACCGGAATTTTGTCAGGGGTGTCTCCAACCCATCTCAAGAAGGCTTGGACTGTATTTTGACATCTGCCCAGGCACTCTCGTCTGGCAGAAAACATCTGAGGTTAATGTCCAAGTCTAAAACCCCCACTAATGACAAAAAAAAACATTAAATCATAAACATGGTGGCAGGTGCCAAGGTGGGTACAAAGCAAGCTGAGGCAGGTTTGATGTGGGCTTCAGTGGACAACATAACATGCACGGCCAAGAATTCAATTCTCTAAGCTGTGTGCATAAAAATGGAAATGGGCCATGTTTTATTTATTTATTTATTTTAAACTGGCTCTTAAAAATGTGGTCACAAGGCTCACTGGTCACATACACTCAGTGAGACAGCAACTAAAAAATTGTACATTTTACACAATTCTTCCTTAATTTCGAGTTCCCAACTTGTCTCAGTCGCAGCCTAGTGATGTACTACCTTCATGAATTCTAAAACACACTTTTGTATGAACAACAAAAAGTCAACCGTTTAATGTTGTAGTAGATTACAACAGAAATCTGACTCTTTCGTCAAGAAGAAAGATTTGGAGTATACCGAATAGATTAGTAGCTACTTATTGCAGCAACACAGTTAAAGATGGAGGCTCCTCCTCCATCGAGGCTGCTAGAACAGTGAAGCGTCCAGCATGGATACAACGGATCTGGTCAAACTTTTCCTTTAACATGAGGAGAGCAGCGTAGAGAACCACCAAAAACAGAAACGAAAGGATAGAAAAATAAGAGCCCTCACAGCCATGCTGTTTTTTGTGGTACTGTGGGTCCCACTTCTAGTTAGAGTGAGCCACATGTGTGGATGTTACAATGTTCTGTCAGTAGTTAGATTAGTGTTGTGCAGATGGGAAATATAGTTTAGACAGGGTTAAAGCCAGCAGATGAGCCTCAGTCTGGGGCAGCTCTATGAAGACAGGACCAAAAAGAACAGCTTCATGCTGATTTACATAATTTTACCTAAATGCTGAGAGCTTAGGAAAAACATTGATCAAAGTTTTTGACAATATTTACTCTCAGATTAGCAATTATGGCTGCCAGTAAATCCAACCGTTATTTGTTAGCAAATAAAAGTAATTTCCCTCAGGTTTAGGTGACTCTGAAGTTCAGCAGGCCTTCAGTGAGAAAACCAAAAGCTGGAAAGCATTTTTTCAGAGCTCTCTGCTGGTTTCAGCGTCTGTGCTGGTGCATAATTAGTGCCAGCAGTGTCCACGGATCCTGACAGCAGTGTTGCAACTGAGAATGGAAATGAAAATGAGCTGTAGACCAGCTTTAGAAAATGTAATTAGGAAGAAAAAAAAAATCAAAAATCCTTAACACGAATTTTCTGAAATAATTACTCTTTATGATAGAAACAAAATCCCTGCTCAGGTTTGGCATTATGTTTCCCTTGTGAGAGGAAGCATTATTCATACATGTAAACCTGATAAATACTGGACAAGAAGTTTGAGTTCAAACAAAGCCACACACAATGTTAAGGCCTCCAAAGGTTTTAAAGCAAAAGAATAAGTTATATTAAAAGTAGCTAATACAAAAAAATCTGCCATCATCATCATTTACAGTGATGAACATGCATACTTGAATTAGTGAGACCGTAGAAAACCATCGAGTTTTAACCTTTTCCAAGCTCTGGAGAGACTAACAAGCAGACTGAATTTTGAAATGCTCAGCAAGTCACCCATACCTCTCTTGGGCTCCACAGAAGAAACATCAGAGTCTGAAATTAGAATATTTCATTTTAAGACCACATGTCAATGGAAAACATAATTTGAGTCTCACTGTCACTGACTGGAGAAGAAATAGTAGGACAATGTGTAGAGAAAAACTTTGCTAAAAGACATGGAATTATTGAATATTGAGCCTTTTTGGTCACTTATGAAACCACCTATTAGAGAAAACATCTGAAATCCTTTTTGACGATGAAAGGACAATTATGTTTTTGTCCATGTCTCTGCATATGGTCATTTGCCTGTTGTGTCAGCAAAATATCTCATGAACCACTCAGATTTTTGTGAAACTCTCAGAAAGTAATCATTGGATGTACACCCACAACCGATTAACTTTTGATGGCAATCCACTTCTGTCATATTTTTAACCTTAAATAGACCCTATAGTTCTGAACCCCGGAACTGGCACAATGAGAGGTTTAAAAGATTCATTTAAATTATATAGGATCCAGGAGTCTGGAGAGAAGATGGGGTGAGTCAGGCAGCTCAGTGATATGAGTATTATTATATACCGAGATGAGCATTTCCATGAAAAAAAAAAACAAAAAAACTCAGCTCTTTGTTCGAAAAGGTGAGCTTAGAGAAACCCTGTGAATATCTGTCCAGCTGTTGTCAAGAATATCAAGGTAGGTTTTACATAAAAAGGTCACAAAGGGAATGACTAAATCAACAAACAAACAAAAAAAACCAGAACTATAGTCACAAAAGTCAAAGAATGCTCACAAGCACTTGTCACAACAGTTACTGAAGTAATAGTACAATCCAGCGTTGATCCTGTGGGCTGAACTGGTCTTAAGTAGCAGATGGACTGATGAGCAGTTGAGAAGAGGTGGGCCGTTTGTTAGCAAAATACTGGCTGCACCAGCTAATTAGTCTAGCCAACACACACACACACAAATGAAAACCCTGTAAGTGTCAGTTTTAGATACAGAACAAACAATAATGTAGTAGTAGGTGATATGCATTCCTTCATGACAGTGAAAGCCCTCATTGTTGATTGCATACCCATAAACAATCTATGATGAGAACAGAAATTGTAAGTTTCCTCTAGATTAAGATTTAAACATTTTACTGAATGGGTCTTCTATACAGTATACTGTACAGATCAGTGTTTTCATAAGGAGATGTACAACAAAAGCAGGGAAAAAAGCAGTGACCTT
Organism: Kryptolebias marmoratus; assembly: GCF_001649575.2. Taxonomy (NCBI): domain Eukaryota; kingdom Metazoa; phylum Chordata; class Actinopteri; order Cyprinodontiformes; family Rivulidae; genus Kryptolebias; species Kryptolebias marmoratus. The sequence continues at coordinate 10,183,425 of NC_051432.1, forward strand.
TATTACAGGGAGGTGGTAAGACCACTGGGACTCTGAATCATCCTGTTCCACTCTAAACATTGAAAAGAGATTAATCTCTTGGCTGTTGTCTTCTTTAGTTGTGGGAAAATTCCTCAGATGTCATTAGGGGGAAGCTTCTTCCTTCCGGTCATACACAAAAAGTGTAAGGAATCTTAAGTAGAATCCCCCAAGTTTTCACCCCAGAGCACCGAGGTTAAGGAAAGTGTTGCAGCTCAAGAAAATATCACATGACTTTTTGTTGATTCATTTTCCACCAGACTGGAAAAACAGCCAAAAGACATATTACTTTGCTTTTTGTATCCAAATATTTAGCTTTATGCATGTTTTGATGGATCATATTTTGACAAAAAGAGACATTCTTTGGATTCTTTCATTTTTTATGAGGAAATTAATGAAAAAATTGGTCTGAAAATAACAAATGAATTAGTTTATGAAATACAAAATAATATATAATATTAATAAATAGAGTACATTTTAAAATGTATTTATCACAAAGTATATAAACATAGTAGAAAAAAGTAATGAAATTTCTGTTTGGTTGAATACGTCTTTGCTGTGACTACATTTCTTGGTAATAAATCTTATATCATTGGAAGCCTGTTTATTGGTTTATGGGACTGAACTCTATCTTTTAATATGTTAACACTCACCCCTACAGTGCACAGTTTATCAGTCTACCTCCAGAATTTGAGAGTGTAGAGGATCGAATGGCCTGCAACCCCAATGAACATCTGTGGGACCAGCTTGGGCATGTTGTTTAATCTAGAGTGACCAACAAAACCACGCTGGCCGACTCGTGACAAATGCTGGTTGAAGACGGGACGCCATTCCACAGCAGTGTGTGACCAAGCTGGTGACCAGCATAAGAAGGAGGTGCCAGGCTGTTGTGGCTGGGTATGCTTCTTCCACATGCTTCTGAGGCCCCTGTTTGATAAATTAATTAATGATAAATTGCCAATGTGTCTTCTTTCTTCGGACTTCCATCATCCAACCTAATAAATGACACCTCAAAACAAAAGTCAATAGCAGAATAAGCTGTTTGGCATTGGCAGAGAAGAGTTGGCAAATTTTACATGGGCACAACTCACATTCTCAACTCTGCTGCTCAATTTACAAATGCATTTTCTTTACAAATGTGGCAGTATTAAAGAGAAAATTAACAGCCTTTGCAATAGTTTAAGATGTATTGGCAGGAAACATTATTACAACCAAGAAAATAATCAACCAAACAAAACTATGCTGACTTTTTTCTTAAGCTTATATCATATTGCCTCTTTTTAACCCTCCCGTGGCCTTTGGGGCAAGTTGACCCAAAGTTACAAGGGCTTCTCTACTTTTTTTTGTCTGTCTCTCTCTCTCTTTTGTGGGCTTCAGGAGGGTTAAAAGATTTATTTGTATCAGACCTGAATTATGATTTTTTTTTTCCTTGCCCTTATTAGTTTGTTTTTATACTTTACTATTAACAAAGAAATAAAGGAAAATAACAAAGAATTCAAAATGGACTCATAGTGCTCCATTCATGGTTAAAATAAACTAAACTAATGACGTTTTTCCGTGTTTTTATCAGAGGAGACAAATTGGTAAGCTTTGACATGTTGGAAGTGAGAACAGGTCTACAAAAATCAATAAAACACCACTGTGGCCATGCCTGCAGCAACTAGAACATGATATCAAATATATTTTTTACCAGATGTCAATATGGCCTGTGATTCTCCAGCTGCAATATGCTGTTAATATAAGATAAGACTCTTTTTGAGTTCACATGATGAGCAGGAATTTCCCTCCTGAGTTGCATTTAAATACATGTTTGATTTGTTTTCTGCTCCCAGCAGGTCTTGTCTGGTTGCCTGTTTGTCTAATTTGTCTGTCCGTGTGTGTTTGAGTTTTTTTATTTATGTATTCATTTCTTCTTATTAATATTTGCCAATACCACAGTTGCAAACGTTCATTATTTGTGTGTCGTTGTCATCTTCTGTGTCAATGTATTTGTGACCTGCTCACCGCATTAAAAAACATGTTACGGCAAGGTTTATTTGCATTTTATTTCTCTCTTTACAGCAATTTAACTTTCTTTTCCCTGTCATCCTGCCACCTCCTTTTTGTGTTGTGATTTTCTGCTCTGGATTATGTACCGTTGCAGTTCCTTCAATTTTTAGTTAAAATACCTTGTTTGCCTTCACATCCCTGCCTCCAGATTTTGGAGTGTTTTTGAGACCTGACCACTTTAACTAAACGTATGTAACCATGGCTGTTTAAACACATATGTATTTTTTAACCTAAAAGGAAAAAATAAAATGATGCATACTTTTGAAAAGTAAAACAAACAAAAAAGCTTTATAACTTAGAACTGAAAGGAAAAAAATATATACAGTAGGCTCATTTGGTCTGAATGATAAGCTTATAATCGATTTTTCAGTACAAACTCAGCAACAAGAGAAAAGGTCTAATCAGTTTCAGGCCATCTGTTTCTGCACCAGGAGTATTGCTGTTGTTGGACCACACAAACAGCTTTTCTTGAAATTCTTCAACTCAAGCTCTTTTTTTTTATTCAGAACAGACTGTTACGTACCTGCTAATGTGCTTAATGCCGCTAATGCTCATGGCAGCAGTGTTGAATTCTCCTTTCACTGGAGTCACATAGGAATTTGCACTCCATTTGTTTCAGTGATAGAGGCGACAAGAAGCATTTTATTTCTGTTGTCGTACATGAATCTCACCTCATTTACCTCCTATTAAATTCAATCTGATTGAACTTGTGACCCACAAAATGATGAGACCTGCCAAGAGTTGGATTAACTTCCCGGTTTAGAGGGTACAGCAATAACCATAGCAATTAATTCTTGTTTATCTTCAGTAACCGTGTAATTACAGCATGAGCCGCAGAACCATAAAAAACCTAGGAAATAGATTCAATACGTAACCTTTGATTTTGCGAATATTAGCTAGAAGGTTTGTTGGATTCTTTTTTTCAGAAAGTTATTAGCCTCGGCTCTTTTTTTTTGTTTTACTTACCAAAATGTGCAAGTTAACTCTGTCCTTTTAAAAATGGTTTCACTGCAGCATTAGAGTTTAAAGAACGTGCATGCTTGCTACACAATCTGATCTTAAAAAATATACATCTTGCACAGGAAAGCACTGATTTTGATCACCTGTTGTGTTGGAAACATTTTAGGTGAATGGTGAGTTGATTCCTTTAAATCAAATTCTGCATAAAAGAGACACTGACAAAGTGGTGGTGTCAATTCTCAGTCACCCATGACATGACAAATCCTAAATGTTCAGAAACAAAGGAACTGAACTTCTATTCTGAGGCTGAACATGTTTTGGGGAGCTTTGAAAGAAGGGTTTTTGACTCATACAATAACTTTGAAACTAAAAGAGCAGATCACATATTGCTATTACACTTAGTATAGTATTATATTTTATTTAAATAAGTGTATACAATATATAGTTTTTATTCAAATATTTGTGATGTGCTTTGGTCAAAACAGGAGTATTACAGAATAACAGTCTTCTTTAGAAACTTATCTTTTGATCTTTATCATTCTTTATTGTTTCTTGTGTTTATGTTTATTTCTCCAGCGTTTAGTTGTTGTGTTCCTTGTGCTATCACTCACTCTCCATCAGTAGTTCTGTCGACCTGCCTCACCATCCACACCTGTTCCGTTCTTAGTTATCAGTCACCTGTTTCCACTTCCTTGTTACCCTCAGTCCTTAAACCTCAGGCATTTTCCATACTTACTTGCTGGTTCATTGTTTCACTAATGTACCGTCTGGTTTCCCCTCCTGTCTCGCTCCTCGTCTTCTAGTAATCCCAGTTTGTAAGTTTTGTTATTTAGTTTTAGTTGCTGCCTTATCAGCCCTTTGTTTTGCTTTTTGTTAAGAAATTAGTTCTTCTGTGTTTGCCTGCATTTTGGGTTCCGACCAACTCTCCCCAACCTGACAAAACCAATGAAACAGTTCATAGAAAAGTATATTTTTAGAACTATGGCTTAATTTTCCTTACTCGAGATATTCATTAAATTCATTTTTTTCGTTGTTTTTTCATTTTTTTCATAGCATTGTTGATTTTGGTTTCGGGGGCACAAACAGCGAAGGGGATCTCTGTATCATCAGACTACATGGATCCACCATAAAAAAAGTTGATTCTTATTTTAAAAATAGTCACAATTGGAGAGTGCTACTCATGCCATATGACCAAAGTTTAAGCACTTGATTTTTTGTGACAACCCCAACATTTCCTGAAAATTTTATCAAACTCTGTTCATTAGATTTTAAGTAATCTTGCTAACAGACTGACAGAGAAACGAACAAACAAATAAAGCAATGCTGCTGAAAACTTAACCTCCTTTTTGGAGGTAAATATCAGTACTTCTCACCAAAATCCTCAGGTGTGTGGATGGGAGGCGCAAACAGAAGTTCTCAGTTTTTAAAAATATCCAGAGTAGTGCAGATAGGGATTTTAGAAGGCTAATATATAATAGTAGAATTGTGGGTTGTTGTTATATTTAGTCAGTGTGAATTTCCAATACCGAATCAGTTCTTTCAAGCACTTTTTTCATGGTTTGCTACCGAAAGGCGAAGGCGGGCAATTATGTTTTTGCCTGGGTCTGTGTGTTCACGTTTCTGTCTGTCACCGAAATATCTCATGAACCAGAGGACAAATTTTAATGACACTTTTCAAAAATAATCATTGGATGTACATCTATAAGTGTTTCAGTTTTCAGTCATTCAATTTAAGATAGCCTCCATATTTAATCAATATAACTCAGTCAGTCAGTTTTACAGATATTGAGCTAAAATTTGATGTGGTAGTAGCTGAGAGTCATTCACAACACATACTTTGAGCGTGACATCTGGCAATATTGCATGAGCTCACACACATTATTATTTTCAAGGTTTTACCAAAGCAGCAGAGACTTTTTCATTTCTCAACCTATCAACATAATCAAGTGGAAGCTTTTAGGACAAACACGTCGTCAATTTTCATGACATTTCCTACATCTGCACCTTATGATGTCAATGCAGCACAAATGTTTGGATAAGTCTCATACACAGACTTCAGTGTTGAAATTAGTTAATGAGTTAATGATCTTGTAAATATTGTGGCTGCACACATGCTCAGTGAAATGACACCGAACTGAACTATTAGGTCTTATCTGATCACAACATGTTACCCAGGAAACCGACTGCTTTTTTTTTTTGGTCTGTTCCAGCCAAGACTCTGAACTTAGAGAGCACAAAAACTTGATTTGGACAATCCTTGAGAGGGTTCAGATGGCTGTAATTTTCCTCAAAATTAGAAAAGTAGCAAAATATGGCAAAGCATGAGCCAAAATACACAAGGAAGAATTTCTCTGTAATTGTAGAATTACAGAAAATTCTTTGCTCCTTCTTTTATTGCTACGTGAAGCTTTTGGATTTATTTCTGGAACCAGTTCGCTTAAAAAAAAAAAAAAAGAAGAAAAAAAGCAATACACTGAAAAAAGAAAAATCAAAGCTGCTCTGCTGGAGAGAAATGCACCACAGGAACACGAAAGAGAATTATAGATCACCATTTCAAGTATATTCTCCTCAAAAAACAAACAAACAAACAAACAAACAAAAAAATGTCAACAGGAGTGAAGCTACTCAATAAATAAACGGGAGTGCATTAGGTTTGTTGGACTAGACCAACCTTTTCATAGAAAGTTATTTTAACCATATAGATTATTAAACAAGGTTTGCCAAGTTATCTGAACTTCTGATCCCAATGTTTGCTCTGTTTTCATTGCTTTTTTGTCTTTTTGAAAGATGTTCAGTAACTACTGCATACTTACTACATGATAACTTACCCTTTACACAATGTAGAGATGCTAAAATTACAATAGCTGTCTCAAATCTTTTGCTACTGTGTGTTCCTTTGTCTGTGGTGTCTGAATCTCATGAATCAGTGGAGAGTTTTTAATGAAGTTCTCAGAAAGTATTCACTGGATCTACATCTACAACGGCTTAACTTTTAAAGTCAACTCAATTCAAGGTGGCCATCTATTCATATATGTTCTGCAACTTATTCATGGTCAGGTTGCAAAGGTAACTGGTCCAGCAGGGAAACCCAAACACCACTTTCCCCAGAGACACTACCCAGATCCTTCTGGGGTATCCCAAGGAATATCTAGGCCAGAGAGGATACACAATCCCTTCAGGAGGTTCTGGGTCTGCCCTGAGCTCTCCTCCCATTGGGATGTGCCCAGAAAACCTCAAGAGGGAGTTTGCCAGGAGGCAAACTAATAAGATACCATACCACCTCAGCTGACTCTTGCTTTAGTTATAAAGGGACTGAACAGTCCTTAACCCTCCTGAAGCCCTTGTAACTGAAAAGAGGAAGAGAAACCCTTGTAACCTCTGGTTCATTTGACCCAAAGGCCAAGGGAGGGTTAAAAGTGACCCTGAAACACCACAGAATCCCTCAGGAAACACAGTCATAATATCTGATATATCTGTCTCAAAACAGATTTTATTGAAACATTTAGAAAGTAATCACCAGATGTAGATTTACAACCGATTAACTTTTGGAGTCAACTCAGTTCAAGTTGGCCTCTGAAATTACTCGACCTTGGCAAACACCAGCATGGCTACAACTCCGTCACTTTCACAAACTTTGAGCTAAAATTGGATGGGGTAGTAGCTGAGAGTCATTCACAACTCATATTCCAAGTGCTAACAGAACACACGAGATCAAGTGTAACATGATTTTCAAGATTTGACCAAAACAGCTACAGCTCCATCATTTCCAAATATAAAATGACCTCAGGCTAAAACTCTGACATGTATTTCTTTTAAGAAATTCTAAGTAATAATTTGATTATGTTATGATACTTACATTTAATAGTTGTAATCAGTATTGGATATCTGACTTTAGGGTGTTAAATTATAAATCCCACCAGTTTTGATACGCCCAGCCCTAACTGCTGTGAAGATGGTAATTATCATGTGCAACAAAATCCCAGAAACCATCCAGGTCTCATTAAAACAATGTAGTAATAACACACCAAGACATTTTATGGGTTTTGACTTGGTGTTTGTTGTTGTTCTAAGTGTCTGGATGTCATATCAGTGATGGGATGACACCAGACCTGTGGTTTTAACATTATCCCTCACTATTTTAAATCATTTTAACAGCACAAAAGACACATTACAAATGTTAAAACACATTCAATTATTGTGCGCTGTTAGCACTCAGTGCAATTAGATCATGCATGATCGCTTCCCTGTGCATCACAAAAACCTGTAATCATGCGTGAAAACCAGAGAAGAACATTTGTGATTTGAAGGCAGCATCAAAAAGTTTTTTTTTTTTCTCCATAATGAGGTGCTTTTTTTTTAAACTGCAATTTTCCTGCTGTTTGTGTTAGCTTTAAATTGTAAATTTCCAATAAAAATGATCCTCTGGTAATGATTTCAGACATCTCAGCTAGCAGTGTTGATGTTTTTTGCAGGTTGCTGGTGGAATTACTGGTTTTTACAAGTTCCACAAGTTTTAAATTTATTTAATTTTTTTTTTTTTTCTTATTTTGATTAGGTTGCTGAGTCTCAAAAAGACCCAAATGCAGATGCGCAGGAGGCAGGTTCAGGGTCTTGAACTTTAAGAACTAAACAAGCAGGAACCCAAAGGCAACTGCTGGTTCGGAATGGGAGACGAGTTATGAGCCGGAACTGCTGACGACATCCAGGGGCAGTGACATTTTTAAGAGCATCAGAGAATAACCAAAACTATTCAGACCCACAGTAAAATATAAGACCAACACATCAGCTTAATTTACAAAATAAGAGAAAGCCTCAAATTTTGAGATGTATTTCTATAATTTCTATATATTCGAAGTCAGTAAGTTTTACAGATATTGAGCTAATTTTTTTGTGGTAGCAACTAAGACTCACATTCAACACATACTTCAAATGCTAACAATTATAAGTGTAGTTTATTGAGTTATTTTACTTATTAGTTTATTTGCATCTTCCTGGAGCTTCTATGTGTATAGCACTTTAGTCAGCTTCTGATGGTTTTAAATAGGCTGATCAATAAACTTGACTTCAGCGTTTGATTTAACACGTCCCGTGAAAACTGACAATGTTGCATGAAATCGCACATAACATCATTTACAAAGTTTGACCAAAAACAGCTATAACTTCATAAGATGATCTTACTTTAAATCTCTTTCATGAAAGGCAGTAGGCGAATTGTATTCATTTGAGAAAAGCTAGGCTTTTAATTATTTTATAATTCAACAAATAATTCCTGCCACTCTAACAACTCCTCATTTTCTTTTATTGCCTATCACCTCAAAATGGAAACAGCAACTTGAATCACGGTGTGGGATAGCCACCAGTTTGGCAGTTGAAACATGCTCTCACGTTATGGTTTAACTGATGCAGGACCTGCAAAAGAAATTAACATTACGTATAAAACCCTTATGTTTGTGACATTGTGTTCCCCTCTTTTCTTGTGATGACCAGTGCATGGGACAGTGATCTTCCTGCAAGATTCAAGGTAATGTGCAGGACTCAGCATTCAGAAAATGTAATAACTACGAAATTGCACTGTTCTTTATTTGCTAGAAGCCCCTTGGGACACAGTATAGGACTTGCACCTGACAGTTTATGAGATCAGTTTTTGAAAAAAAGAAGGGTTAAAGGTTTTAACTAAATAGTTTTATGAACTTTGATGCACACCTCACAGTTCATAAAACCATAATATAATACTGAACAGCATAGATATTAAGCTGGTGCCACTTTACAATAAGGGTGCCTTTATAAATTATTTAATAATGCTTTGTAAATAGGTTATTTGTGTGTGTAGCAGATAGATGAGAATGAGGAAAGGTGATGACCTTTCTTCAGCGTACCACATATTAAGCTCTCGTTAAAGCAGGGGCACCGGGTCAGAGTGACCAAACAACAGATTGATTATACCTTCCAGGAACTCAATTATTATATCATTTAATCTGTTTACCCTTATTATGATCAGATCTCAGCAGCTGGAGCTGAACTCATAAATCACAGGGAACTCTTTATCATAATATTTACACCCAGTAGGAGGGAAACAGAAGTTTGTCCTTAAGGTGTTATTACAAAAATAAAATCAGGAAAATAGAATCAACAATAAACAATTAATATGACACAAAAAAATTAAGACTAACACTAAGAGTTTAGGGAAATTTCTAAGAGGAATGACTTTTAAGTAATTCCTTTGAATAAGGATTTATTAAGATAAAACACAACAACAAGTAATACTTTAGTGCTTATTAGTTTATCTAAACCAAAAGAATTCTCTGAACAGAATGTTTGGATGTTAGGACTAATGTTTTCGGTTTCTTATCCGAGCAAGAATTTAAAATACTTTTAAACTAATTTGATAACAACTGGGACAATTAGACTTTGGGGTTGAGCAGAAGGGCTCTGTCCAAAGATCCTTTCAGTCATAACTGAATACAGTTCTCCTGTAAGAGAAAAGAAAAAATTTGTTACAAGACTTGAATAATTTCTTGTATTGAGTATTTGCACACAAATAATAATAAATAATAATTTCTTATATTTCAACAAGTTTCATAATCAAATAAACACATCTCATTTTAACAATGATTCATGTTTTTCTTCACATGCCTTAGGAAAACATCCCTTATTTCAGACAGTATTAACTGATGTTAAGAAGTTAAATCTGGCCAAAGGTAATTAATTTAGTGATACACAATTTTGCTTATCATTTTTAAGGCAGTAGTGGATTTACTGAAGAAGCTAACTGGCTGGTCGTATTTCCTGTGATGCAAACAGTAGCACAGTTTTATTAGTTTATTTCCGCTAATGTAGACTAATGTACCCTGACTGATATGTTAGGGGCTGCAGAGCGCTGGTGTTAATTCAATAGATAAACAAAAATGAAAATAAAATCTTTATTGCTTGTCAGGAATTTGGAGTGGACTGTCTTAGTTTGTCAGTCTTTGTAAAAAAACTTTATTATCATGCGCAACACTTCAAGATGGACCAGTGCAGATTTATCAGTTCAGCCTCCGGTAAACTGCAGCCTCAGTTTTCTTTGGTAAAGGACAATAATTTTGAAGACATAAGCTGAGTCTAAAAATACAACATAGCCTAAGAAGAACAAGGTTACGGTGCAGTTTATGTTTATACAGCTGAAGTTTGAATATTTCTTAGTTATGACACAAATGTACTGTCCTGTAGCACTTTTCGTCCAGGAAAATGTTTCCCACTGAGGCAATAAAGTATATTTGAGTTGATTACACAAGTAGACCATGTTCCTTTCCATCTTTCCAAGAAATCACTTCCATATACTGTGTAATTGTTGGAAAAACTGAAAACAGTATTTTGACCTTGTGACTAAAGAAGACCTGGCAGCTTTCTACGTGTAGATGATCATTGTTGCAGGTAATGCATCGTATTGTGTGAACATTTGTACACTCAGTTTGTCTAAGAAAAATCCAGACAAACATAAAATGCCTAAAAATCTATTACGTTTGTTTATATGTATCGGCCTTGAGACTAAAATAAAATTAAAATGTCTAATCAACCACAGGGCAGAGTTTAATGAAACTCTTCTAATCTGATAGACTTTTGGGGTTAACCTAATTCAAAATGTCCGCTACAGCTAAACAGCATTAGCAAATTCAAGAAATGGCTGAAATTCAGTCAGTTTTACAGCTAGTGAGGTAAAGTTTGCTGTGGTAGTAGCTGATGAACATCCTCAACTCTCAGCGTTAACAGATTGCGTGACATTGTAAATGAAACTTTAGATGTGCAAGGCGGTGGGCAATATGCATTCCTTCAAGAAAACCTTTTCAGTTGTATACATACATACATGTTGACCTGAGAATCTGACTAAAAGTCCTTTAATCCCATTGGGGTTCCAGTTTGAGTAGATGATGCATCGTCTCCAGGCAGATAAAGGTCGGAGAAAAGCAGAAATCCTTCTTTTTTACGACTAGACTCGCATGCATGCAGATAAATATGTTCTTGTCCAAATGATGCTGGTTGACACTAACATACAAGACTAATTTTAAACATCTGGATAACATCTAATTGGATCATTCCAAAACATTTTTTTCTTGGCTTTGATGCACGTCTCTGTTCCCCATGCATGAAATCAAATCGGTGATTACCGTGGCACTAAAGGCAAACTCTGTGTTTTCACTGATTACACCTGGTATAAATCAGCCCTGATCATTTTCCAAATAGCAAAATTGAAAAATGTGTTGCCGCTGTTATAAATGAAACACTGGGAACTTCAGAAAAACCTTCATCCTATATTGTTTTAGGTGAGGATTTTCATCCAGAAATGGATGATACCTATGTCTTGGGACTAGGCTTCCACGGGTCTTTGGGTTCGAATTCATTTTTCTTCGTTGATTTTTTTGTTAGTTTGTGCTCTTTGTATCATCCTTTTCCCCAAGTATATCACTGCACATTTTACCTGTTGTCAAAAAATCTTCTCGAAACCCTTATTTACCTTTAAGATTTTTGGGGAATTTATATCATAGTTTTGGCACTACTTTGTACAAACCAAGCCCTGACCTGCGATGATTAGTGCTATTTTTCTAATCACAGTTGGACGCCCAGTTGGTGCAGCAGGCAGTAATACAATCAAGAATTTCTGTGCTGTTTTCAGTAGCACGAGTGACTGTTTTGCCTCCCAGAGGCTGCATAGCCAGACACGGGCAGATACAGAGTGGCATTTTAACAGACATGAGTTATGTAAGACTGAGTGCGACCTGACTCTAAAAGCAGGGCCATGCGTCATTGTGCATGTCAGACTGGGGGTCGACACTCAAGGTGTCTACGCCTGGTGATGGAACCTGAATAGCAGCATGATGGAGGTGGATGAAAGGAAGCTGAACCTGTCTTGAGGAAGGAAGGTGAAGGTTGTGAATAGCAAGTAATCACAGAGACTGTGTAGCTTTTCATCTGGGCTGAAACCGGGGGCCGTTGTGTCAGTGTGAGGCTGGAACTCTAAAGCACTAATAAAGACTGACTCAGCTTGTTTCATGCTACAAAAATCTTTTGCTGTACATGCAAGTGATGATGTGGTGGGTCACCAACATACGTCAAATGTAGTAAATATGATATATTTGCTAATGCATTCAAAATCCAACCATGTTCCTTAGCAACATGAATCAGAAATATGTCATTTCAACACCATGCAGCTCCATTGTTTTTGATCTTCTTTTATGCACTGTCCTCTTCATGAAACTCCCATGAACAAAAGTAGAGAAGTGCATTAGGCTTTACTATAACAAACATAACTATAACAACGAAACAGATCATATCACATACATGTTAAAACAAGAAGTACTTGGACAGCACGATAGAGAGAAACAAACTAAAACTATCAAAAACATAACCTCCATGGCTGAGGTAATGATTTCATAGATGCAGACTTAGAGGAAAGTCTTGGACAAAGTTGTCTGTTTTTTGTTTGCTTATTTGTCTTTTGCACAAGAGTCCACAGGTGGTGACAGGTGTTGTTTCCCCTAAATGTCAGGCACTTCCCCTGGGGTGTGAAACCATATAAAACAGGACATAAAACCTGTACCAGCTTTTATGGACTTTCTGACAACTATCAACATGGTAAACAGGTACTGTCACCTCAACAACATCAAGGCTCTTTACCATAAGACACGCTGAAAACTTGGACTTGAAACTTCACATTGCTTCTCAGAATCTTTAATACATTTCTGGAGGGTTGCCAATATTTTTGCCCCATTTACAGACTCCCTGTGGGTTAGAGACAAGCTTAGGTTTAGGATTTCAATAATGCATCCACAAAGAAAGACAGAGGATCTTCAACCCGTGTCTGTGTTGCTTTTCTTTGTGATTTTTTTTTCTTTGCCTGCAAAGTGGCACTTCATTTCAGTAGTGTCACTCAATACTGTCTGTTCCACGGGCCCACAGTGCCAGTCAGTGTCAGTCAGCTGCAAAAGCACTTTGGCTTGATAAGTTGTTCCAAAATCATGTGAGTAAATCCAACTTCATGTTTTTGGATATACTTTCCCTTAACTGCTCTGTTGCAACATGACTGCTCTTTCAATGGACTGTCCACACACACAGACACAGACACACACACGGGACGATCATGTTTTCAGGGGGGTTGTGGGTTGACTCTGCAGTGTTGTTCTACTAAATAAACACTAGCACATTTTTTTCTAATTATTAACTTTTTTCAGTACAGTTTTACTATTAGCTTTACACAGACTTGCCACATAAAGAACACTAGCAGGATGTCACTCATTGCCAGTAGAAACTTTATTGTGGTGACAATAATTACCAGTGTTAGAACATTATTTTCAGCAGCAGTAGTTAAACTAAATAACATACTCAACAAAAATTATCTGCATAAATGGTTGCCACATGACAAAAAGCAATAAACTGATCAAAAATGATCCCAAAGTCACTGATTCCTGTAGCAGAAAGCTCTGCTGTAATGTAATGTAGTGTAGTTGGGTAAAGTTACTGTTCAATTGCAGTATCCTTCAACCACCACTTTCCGCACAATTGTCTGTCCACAGCCTTTTCTTTTACCAAATTTAACTTTCCATAAGCACTACCATTCCTCAAAGCTGATTTCACTGAGGTACCCCTCCATTAAATGACTTTTTCACATCAGAATATGCAGATTACTTTGAGTTAACAGGATAATTTGTATTTTCTGGTTGCTGATGTGTTTCTTTTTTACTCTCCATCAGTGATTACAAAAATATTTAAAAGCTGTATAAGCATTGATGAGAAAGGAGATGTTTTAGATGCAATGATGCTTAAACCTGATTTTTATCTTTAAAAATCTAAACTGGGAATATTCTCAGATCCCTTGTAGGTGCTCATTGCAGATCAATAATACAAAACACAAAAATCAAGATTGTACAGACAAGGATTCTCTGTTACAAATGATTTCAATTTAAACTTACCTTTTTTGTCATTTAGCAGTGTTCCCTTGGTCCTTTGATTCATCCCACTACATAAATTTGTTTCACTATTACAGCATCTAATAAATGTTCAGAACAGTTCTGTCCTAGCCTCTCGTCACGGTATGATCAGTAGATTGTATCCTGACCTGATTGTACTTTTGATAAAAACATGGGGCTCTTTGTAACAATATCTCGAATTGCTTTAAGCTCCACTTACTATACCCTAATGTGAGTAATTATGTAATAGACTGCTAAACGCTTGCAGAAAATGGGGGTAATTTTAGCTGTCAAATTACCTGCTCCCTCCACACTGGATGTGAGTTGCCAAGATGTTCTTTTTAAATGGAAGATAAAGGTTTTTTTGTCACACATTCCCTCTCATAGCGTCTCACACAGATTTACATTTCTACAAACTCTTCATCTACCCATCAAAAGCTGACATATTGTACAATTTTTTTCTAACTTCAATCTCCTCTCACTTATTGTGCTTTGACTTATTTAAACTAACTAAAGTGGATCTGTCTCAGCGTTTCTTTGTGTATTCACCTATAGGATCATGACCGGTGCAACAGTGACGGTTCTGCAAGTTTCATCTATCTCTGATAAATACCTTTTTCACAACTCTGCCTGAGGGCAAATAGACACAGGCCAACATGGTACCCTGGAGCTCTGGATCAGATGCCCAGCTTGTCCTGGAGAGCCACATTAAAAGGGTGTTTTGATGTTTTTAGTGAAAATAGAGATTTGTTATTCAATCAAACTTTGACTCCTGAATAATGTATACAACAGTTCAGAGTCAAATCTTCAACTTAGTGATCAACTTCTGAGCTTACAAAAAAAGTCTAAATCAACCTTTGGCCATTGCTATAACTGTTTTGAATAGGGTGTTTGGGTTTTCTGAACATTGTGTTCTTTTTTTTATCAAAGTTCAATTATTCAGAAATATTTTTTTTATCTTTGTTTAAATCCAACTTTAACAATTCTTAGCTGCCATGTTGTCTCTAGAGAGATGGCACTTTGTTTATGCTGGTCTTCAGTGTTTTCTGCTTGTGAATAATCTTTTTTCCTCTGTAGATTGATGGACTTTGAATTGTTTGAAAATGGTCTTACAACTCTTCCCAGGTTGATGGGCAACAGCATTTATTATTCTGAGCCCGTCACTGATGCTTTTCCTACCTGTCACTCTGTTATAATTCTTAAATGCTCCAGAGCAGCAAACTGAAAAAAGCTGAGATTTTATAGATGCACTCACACCTGCTGATGATTAGTTAATTAAATGCATTTAATGAGCTGCAGCATGCTGCTAATTAACTTCTTATGTTCTGTGAAAAATCTAAAGGTCTATTAAAGTTTTCATATTTCCTCTATATATTAGCTTTGTTGTTGTTAAATAAATCATGGCACGGCGACATGTTTTGTTGCTCAATTTATCTGTTTTCTTCCACTTATCTGTGGTTGGTTTGTGAAAGCAACAGGTCTAGGAGGGAAACTCAGACATCCTTCTCCCCAGGAACACTCTCCAGCTTCTCCTGGGGGATCCCAAGGTATCCCCAAGCCAGAGAAAATATATAATCCCTCTAGTAAGTTCTGGGTCTGCCCAGGCGTCTCCTCCAGTGGGGCACTGAAAATCTCTAGAGAGAAGTGAATCCTATTCAGATGTCTGAACCATTTCAGCTGATTCCTTTCAATATGGAGGAACAGCAACTCTTCTCCAAGCTTCCCCTGAAAGACAGACCACATCACCTTCTCAAAGGCTGAGCCTCCCACTAACGAGGGAGGGTCATTTCAGCCATTTATATCCAGGATCTTGTTCTTTGGATCATGAACCATACGTCATGACCATATGAGGGCTGAAATGGAGACATACCAGTAAACTGTGAGCTACGTCTTTTGGCTCAGCTCCTTCTTCACCATCACAGACTGAAGCAATGATCTCATTACTGCGGGTGAAGTTCAATCTGCCTCCTGATCCATCCTACCAACATTTGAGAACGAGACTCCTCTGCTCCTCCTTTGATACTTGAACTCCTCCTCTCATGCAAAGACTCACCACAAACCTGAAAGGAGCATTTTACCATTTTGCAGCCTCAGACACCAAGGACTGAACTCTTATCCTAGCTGCTTTACACTCAGCTGCAAAATGCCGTATTCCACGTTGAAAGGTCATGACCTGAAGACACCAACAGAACTACGTCATCTGTGAAAAGTAGAAACGAGATCCTGAGGTTCTCAGACCTGATACCCTCCTTTCCATGACTGCACCTTGAGATCCTGTCTATGAACGCCACAAACAGGATCAGGGACAAAGGCCAGCCCTAGGAGTGTTCAACCCGCACTGGGAGTAAGCTCAGATTTATGGCAAGGATGTGGACACAGCTATTGCTTTGGTCGTACAAGGACTGGATAGCCATTAACAGTGACCCCACCCCACCCCACATGGAATGCCTCAGGGAACATGGTCAGAAGTTTTCTCCAAATCTACAAAACATATGCAGACTGGAGAGTCAAACTCCCATGACCCGCTTAACAACTCTGCCAGGATAAAAATCTGGCCCACAGTTCCAAAGCCAAGACGAAGGCCACACTGCTCTTCCTGAATTCGAGGTCTGATAATTAGTCAGAGTCTCAAACCCTGGAGCAAACATTCCCAGATAGGCTTCAAGTGTGATTCCTCGATAGTTGGAACGTATTCTTCAGTCCCCCATTTTATCTGACTTTAAAGGCCTCATGATTCATTATGTCCTGGTAAGTAAACCCTTTGAACTGAAAAAGGGCCCTCCTTGTTTACCCTAATGGTGTTTGAATAAATGTGTTAAACTTTAAGGTAACGTCTCCAGGTCTTTCCCAACAACCAACTCGGGGAGGTAAAAGTAGTATATATCTCGACAGTTGGAATCAGCAAACTCTTATTTTATCTTTCTGTATTCTTTTCTCAAACATAAAAGAAAGTGAGATTCATATTCAACAATGCCAATGCAAAGAAACAGCTGCATTTCACTAATATTGGTTAAAAGAAAATACTGC
Organism: Kryptolebias marmoratus; assembly: GCF_001649575.2. Taxonomy (NCBI): domain Eukaryota; kingdom Metazoa; phylum Chordata; class Actinopteri; order Cyprinodontiformes; family Rivulidae; genus Kryptolebias; species Kryptolebias marmoratus. The sequence goes on from NC_051432.1 coordinate 10,200,419, forward strand.
GCTTCAGATCAGAAGTGCTTACAAAGTATTCATGTTTTATGTCAGATTTGTTTTAGTAATTCAGTCAGACAATATAAGTTTAGTTTTGTGCTTGTACATACTTTCTTAATTGAGAGACATGAGTTTTCCTCTGTAGATTCCATTTGATTTTACTTAAATATTCATGTTCATTCATTATAAGTATCTGCTGCACTGACAGCAGGTACAGGAAATATTCCTTCACAAAGCCTTAATGTATACACCCCAAATTCTGCACTGTAGGTTTGACATTAAAAACATCTATATGAAATGGAAATACAGAACATGTAGAGTAACAAATATTAAATACAGCCAAACTGTGCAGAAATTGAATCTTGTAAGTACCAGTATTTTTGTTCGAATGTCCTCCTGACTTCATTATGTCACTCATCTTCAAGTGCCAAAAGTCATGGTGTTAAGTTATTGTTCTGTAAAGTTATGTAATTTTAGAACCTTTTGTGTTTCTTTTCTTTTTAAACATCTGTCTTGTTAACTTTTGGGCAGCTTTACCAGTATGCAGGACAAATACAGTTAGGTCACTCCTGAAATGGCTACAACGTATCTAGGGCAGCGACAAACATTAGTTTTAATGGCTGTAATCAGTTTCAGCAGCTGTGTCACAGCTGGAAGCAGGACCAGAACAATTCATTGAGTAACCTGATTGCAAAAAAAAACACTTCAGTGCTTTATTTAATCTTTTCAGCTATGTTCTCCCTGATGGTCACAGTGTTTGACACGGAAAATTATTGCTCTGACACCATCTGTCTGTGCTACAGTGAGTACAACAGGTTTGATACATGATGTAAGACAAAACACACCTAGGTGGGAGGGAAACCTGAAGAGAACTACAAATCTCTACAATTCAAGAACATTTTAAAGTAAACTAGAATCACTCTGAGAGCGTAAACCAAGGCCGTAGCATCATTACAAATTGTTCAATACGGATCGTGATCAAGATCCCTACCTGAATTTAATCAGCAGTTTTTGTGACAATTCCAACATTTCCTGAAAATTTTTTTAAAATCTGTTCATTAGATTTTAAGTAAACTTGCAAACAGATAAACAAACAAACAAACAAGCTAAGCAACACTACCCAAAACAAAACCTTGGTGGAGGCAATAATAACAAAAATACTTGAGCAGCATAGAACAGAACAGAAAATAATTTTTATTTTTATTTATTGTCAGTTGATAGAAAAACATGAAATGCAATTTACCAGCATTTCTCTGTTCAGCAGTGCCATCAACATCCATGAACAAATGACAATAAAATCAATAACATTAATAAAATTAGGACTTCCATAAACAAAATAAATAAGCAGCATGTATAAAACTATGACTAATATAAAAGTACCTAAAATTTAAAAAAATACTGTTTAAAAATGTGCATCTTGGGCAGTGGACAGCATACATTGCATTAAAAACTATGCTTCAGCTTGTTTGTCTGAGCTTTTATTCGCCTGTATCTCCTTCCAGGGTGGTGGTGCCTTGTTGGGTGGTGGTGGGGGTCTCTTGAGATACATTTAGCTTTCTCATCCATAAATGGTAATTGTTTTCCAATCACTCTCTCTGCTGTTCTCATCACACACTGCATGGTCGTCTTGTCCCATGTTGTGCAGCTCGCAAACCACACTGTCCTAAGAGAGTACAATCTCTGCTGGGCTTGTCCCACCTGGTGAGCACTGTGTGATGACCAGCCTATTAGTATTTCTTTGATTTTCTTTGCGTTAAGTTCCAAGTTGTTATGAAAACGGATCAACACCAGATGCTGTATCTCTTCTCTGTGCGTTGCTTTGTTGCTGTTATGAATCAACCTTACAATGGCTACCACACAGACCTGTGAAGGACTTGCAACCTGTCCAGGGTGTCTCCCACCTTTCACACAATGACTGCTAAAGATAATCACCAGCTCACCCGTAATGCTGCATGAAAAACCGGGTAAAGAAAATAACTGGATGACTGGATGAATAATAGCAATGCTTGCAATGCATCACAGCTGCCAAGCCTGATGCTAAGAGATTAGTGTTCAAGATAAAAATGTAAATTTTCCCATTTGTCAAACATGTATTTCAGCTTTGAGGTTTAAACACGCCATTTGTCGTTAATTGGCACAAGCGAGGCATTTTGTTTGATGCTCAGACCCTGACCAGCAGCGAGTCATTTTGTTTTATAGACTTATGAAAGCTACATTTTTTTTAAACTTAGTTCTGTGAATTTTATTTATTTATATCCATGCTTGTGCTGTCATGCACAGATGGCATTTCCCATGCTGTTTTATATTTATGTTAACTAAAATAACTTCCCCCTCCTGTTTTTTTGTTTTTTAAATTAAAGTTCTGGATTTCATTTTGACTGAGTCACTGTGCAGGAATGTTAAATGAGGATAAGAGATAAAAAAATAAAAAATAAATGTTAAAACATATTACTACTAGAAAATAACACTTGAAACATTCTAACACAAAGTTGGGGACAGAGTTAGGAGTCTGTGAGATTATTATTACACAAATTCAGTCACTACCTCTATTCAATAAGAGAAATGCTTGAAAATTTATTTGACTTATTGAAATTTATTTACTTCATTGCCATTCAAAGAACGGGTGAGGTGTATACAGCCTTAGGTGTGAGGAAGGTTGAGGTTCCTAAACAGCTTGTTTGTGTTTATTATAAATAAGCTGTCAAACTGATTAATATAGTATATGACTGGGCTGTAACCTTTGAAGACAAGTTGGCAACTCAAACTTGTGAGAAAATAGGCAAATTTTCAACTGCAGTCTCACTGAAATCTCAGTGTTTGTGACCAGATGACCAGTGAGCCATGTGGCCATGTTTTGAGGGTCAACTTTATGAAAAAGGCCTAATTTTGAGAGCAAATGGTTGCAAAGCTTTATTCTTTGGCATGCACATTATTTGATTCCCCACCTTTGCGAACATCATATTTGCCAGTGATGGATTTCCATCCACTTCAGTAGACACGCCTACGTTTATGATGCAATCTACAGGACACTTTTGAAATGAAAATAGGCAGATTTGGACCTGTTTTCTAATCATTTTCATTTATCGTTGGCATGGTTATTGGACACAAAGATTTGGAGTTGTAGCCTCAGATGTCAGAGGAGAGCTCCTGCGCAGGTGTCAATAGCTCTAGAGCAGGGGTCTCCAACCCTAGTCCTCGAGGGCCACTATCTTGCATGTTTTACTTGTTTCCCTGCTCAACCTCACCCCTCCCCTTAGGCTGAATTTGGCCAGCAGGCTGCCATTCAGGCTATGTTCACACTGCAGGAAAAAGTGGCTCAAATCAAAACATTTTTGCCCGTATGCAATCTATGTCTGATTTTTTTATGACAGTCGGAATGTGACAAATTCATTTCGATGCATGGTACTAAATCAGATACATATCTGATGTCTTTCAAAGCAACCTCAGTCTGACCTCAGTTGCATTTTATCTGACTTTATGTCTTTGAAGTAGGAGTACGCAGATTGATCCACATTTTGATATTATCAATACCAAAAACATGAAATTTAAAGCTTGGAACTCCACATATCTTCAGCTGCAAAATAAAAAGTCCAGTTGCTTTTTTTTTTTTTTCTTCTACAACATGATACGGACGTTGGTGTCGGATTGTATTAATACTAGTGCTATTGGATCCATGCTTGAGTGTAATAAAGTGCAATTCTACACCGGAGTAGGCAGGAAGTGGCAACATCAAATGTAAGCCCTGGATGAAACAGGCAGATAATAATTTGTCAGCTCTGACTGCCTAACAACTTCAGAACTGATCCACACGCTGACATGTGGAGCATTCGTATTTCCTTCTGTAAACTCAGCGCGCTGCTGGTGACGTCACGTCTCCTCCTTCACTTCAGGGCCATAGACTGTTCAAACTGGAGTCTGATGACGATGTCATTCAATTTGTAATGTGAACGACTGTGAAAAAATTTAGATATGAGCAAAAACATATGAATTGAACATTCAGACCTGCAGTGCAAACGTAGCCTAAGTGATCACTGTGTTACATGCATTAGTTTTGTTTTTGTTATTTTTTCTTTTAGAACTTTTCACTCAAATCCTTTTACTGATACTTCATCTTTCATTTTACACAGAAATGTAAGTACTTTCCATTTGTTTCATAACAAGTATGCCTGTGTTTCATTCTTGATGAATATGTATTAGTACCTGCCAGCACTGTTTCTTTGAGCTATGGCTTTCACAACAACATCTCTGGCTTACAAGAGCCTCCTCCATTAGCTGCCTGATGCGGCCCAAAAGTCCCCTTGTAAGAATAATGGTAATCATTAATAACAGTAGAAGCAATGCCATCTCAATTACGGCTGCCTTTCTTACACTTGAAAGTGCATGCATACAAATGTTAAATGGATGAGCTGCTCTGTGAAGAGGAGAGGACAGAAGAGGAGAGGAGCTACGCCGAAAAACAGCTTTCAAAAACAAAGAGGAAAAGGAAATGAAATCACTGATGGAACAGATGAAAAGGCACACATTCAAAGCAGAGGATATGAAAAGGTAATAACATTTGAAATACAGACATCAGAGAGCTGAATTTGAATCCAGAAGTGTCAGAAAAATTTCATCTTGGACATCGTTCAGTGGAAAAAATTACTGGGTTTTTGATTCTGCTGAGTAACTTGTAATGCTGAACATGCAGGAGCAGATTGGTAACTCTAGAATCTTTGCACTTCTAACTATGAACACTCGAGTTGTAAAAGGAAAAAAAAATAGCATATTGTTTCATTAGGATGCTCTTTCCTGTTCCTTTATGTAAGTGTGCTCTTACCCTCATCTGACCTGCAGCATTCCTATTATCTCATTATTTAAGGCAAACGTTTTTGGCTGCTTGTGTTGGCCGGTGTTTAATTTCACCTCATTTCTCCTACCTATCTTCCTCTGAGGATATCGGAGTAGATGTGAAAGCTCTGGAAAAATACCATTAAGCTGAAATGTGTCACTGCACAGTCAAGCAGGGGTTGTGAGTCGAAGGTGAGGAAGTGGGATGTATCCGAGAGTGATGACTCATGCCAAATGATTACATGCCGTTGCTATGTAATGATGGAGAGAAGAGACGTTTGCGCGCATGTGTGTGTGCGCACGTGCTTGTGTGATGAGGAGGTAAAGGAGCCGTGTGATGCGTGAGCTCTTGTGCCTGTGTGATGCCAGTGGCAACACACAAGAACGACGGCTCATCTGCACTGTTTACTGCCTGTCACCCAAAATTCTTTTCACAAATTTGATTAGTCACAATCAAGCCCATGATCAGTGATGAATCATTTTGTGGTCTCTATGAAGAAAACTTGTGTGTTATAATGTGTTACTACACCAAATGGCAGTGACAATCTTTGTCATTTTAATAGGGATGGCAACAATCTATCAGCTAGTGGACTTAATTAGACAATTTTCAGCTTTACCAGGTTACCACCAGATCAAGTACTCAAAAATCTGTTTTTCATTCAGTTTTTTTTCCTCTGTTCCATAGCAATGCAGCTAATTCTTGCTAGCAGCACTTTGTCTTTCGTGGGGGAAATTTTTACCAAATGAAATTTTTACTAAGTGAAAAAGACTCAGGGTTAGCTTTTTGTGCCATCTGTAAGGTGTTTAAAATGAAGTCAGAAGAAGCAAAAAAGGTCAAAGAGGCAACTAAACTGAAACAGTTTTTTTTTCTGCAGAATATGTTTGTTGTTCATATGTCTGAGGGTTTTTATTTAAGTACTAAGTGCTTCTTAACCCTCCTGAAGTCCTCAAAAGAGATAGAGACAAGGAGAGGTAGAGAAGCCTTTGTAACTTTGAGTCAGTTTGTAAAAATGTAAAAATTAATTTTATTTTTTCTAATGATAGCTCTTAAAGAGAAATTTCAATCAGCTAAATTTAGTATCAGCATGTTACAGCTGTATAAAAAAAAATCTAAATCAGTCTAGAAAACTATGGCGAATGCATGTTAATACTTTACATTTCTAGAAGACTGGAATATGTTACACCTTAACTATTCTTGACCAAACCCAACTACTACTGGTTCCTAATCTTAAACAATAAACGACTATGCCATCTCCACCACTACCAAGCAGCCTGTTTACTGGCTGACACAGTTTGTGCACAAACACACGGAGAGCAGAAACATTCAGATTTCTACTAAACCATCAGCATTTTGAATGCTGTCCCAGTTAAAGCTTGTTTACCTTGTTTCTGAGCCCGGCTCTGAATGCAGCGCCTCATGATGCACTAATTACTGGATCACCTGCACATGTTTCTTGTTCCACCTGTAATTCTCACCTCTTCCCTCCCTGCCAGATCATCCATTGCTGTTTGTCACAACAGCCCAGCTTGAGTATTCTGTGACTTTGGATTCTGTTCTTGACTTTGCCTCTTCTCTGTCAGCTCACTAAGTTTTTGTGTCCTGATTGTTCATTGGATTTTTCTGGCCAGATTAACCCTTGTAGATTTTGGATAATTGGATTTAATCAATTGATTTTCTATAGATATTTTGCTTAGATTTCTGACGTATATTTTGGATTATAGATTTTGAATTTGTACTCATGTTACTAACAAACCTGTTTAACCTGCTTTTCAATTTTTTCTGGCTCCGCTAACCCAGACCCAATCATTCCTCACGTCTTGTCCTGGACTTTTGGTTTTGATGCTGCCCTGTCTGTTGTGTTTATTTTAATAAAGCCTTGGGATTCCTAAACCTGCCTGCCAGCTACGTGCCCACAATTCCTTTTGTCCGCTTCATCGCACATGGCAGCTGGCACTTTGACTCTTGATATAGTGACTTTCAGATCCACTGCTGGCTGCATTTTCTACAACTGTAGAAAGTCAGTATTTCCCACAAAAACAACAAACCAACTCTTACAGCCATATGTAAACACTCACTCTTTATTATTTCTGACGGAAAGTTTCAAAACTTTTTGCACTTCTCACGTCTCAGAAGAATGCTGCAACATCAGAGCACAATTTATATTTGTCTTCAGCCTTATTTTGGAGCAGATTATTAAAAGAAACCTCCTCATTTTAGTTTCAATATGCTTTATAACTTACACATTTCCTGTCTTTTATTCATCCAGTCCTCCTGTTTTCCCCAGAAGCTTAAAAATGAGGAACTCAAGGAATTTGCATGACACACTACAAGTTTGGATTGACAGCCAGGAGGGAAACAGAAGCTGCAAGGGGAAAAATAGTTTACTGTTCTTTATGAAGCTCAACACAAACCATCATGTAAAATATAAGAAATAATTGCAAATCCAGTTTTATGGAAGTTATTTGTAGTAGGACTTTACCTAGACAGGATACATGCATCATCTGTCTGCACAAGTGTTAACGCTAAAGAAACACTGCCCTCTTTAACTCACTACAGATGTATTATAGAAGACCATGGCAGCGATGTGTTTTAAGTATTTCAGGAACATTTTTTTCCTTGGGTGGGTGAATGATTTTGAAAAACTTCGGCTTTCATAAATTTTCTGGATTTAAAAAAATATATATTTCCCCCCTAGCACAGAAAATCTTTAACCCACTTAAAATAGAAGAGAACACACAAAGACGATCGAAGTGTCTCCTTAAAGCGTACAGTAGAGCTTTTATTTTGCCTTCCTACCTCTAATCCATACAGGTGAAGTGGGTGCGAGTGCAGTCCTTTAATGCTCCTCATCTCGTGCTGTTCAACTAAATCTGAGAGGTTTTGCTTGAGCCTCTGTTTCAGCATTTCTCTCTGGGTGCTCACTGGAAAACAGGTCAAGCATAGAGTCCATGTTGGACTTAATGTCTCTTAAAGGTGTGGTTAGCACCTCGCAGAAAGAAAAAATAAAAACTAGTTTAGGGCAGCATGTGTACGTGCGCAGCCTCCCCAACGTCGTTATTGATGGTTCGAACTGCTCTTGCTTTAGGTCAGCATGTAAGCACTCACAAAGAAAAATTGGAATTCGGTACATTTTAAAGTTTTCCTTGAAGTCACAGATCAAATCCCTTATGACAAGACCTTTCAGAAAAGACTGGTGTCACTGCGCTATTTGAAAGGTTAATGTATAATTTATATTCCTATAACAATAAAGAGATGACAGCACAAGTCATGAGCTTCGATGAATTGTAAAGCAGAGGGGGTAACGGCCCTGAAAATAGGTTCTAACAAAGAACATAAATTGCTGGCAGAGAGGAATTAGTTCACTTTTTTATTTAATCTGAACATGATAGAAACCCAAATCTTTTGAATAATTGATATCTATAATTAGAAATTATAGTATCTTCTATTTGTGTTGAACTCTTCCTCCCTGTCATGTGAAGAACACACGCTGTGCTTTGAACTCAGAAAAAAAAGAAAGAAACCATGCTCACATCCCAGGGAGGACGTGTTGAGTTGGTGACATTAGGGAGCAAATGGAGTCATAAAATGTAATAAATGAAAGGCTCACGTGAATTTACGGCAGTGTGATTCAGTGTGATTTTTCAAGCTGTGAGGTACTTCATGCTCGTCGTCTTTAGAGAGTTTTTTTTACTACATTTTCCACTAATCAAATAATCTAAGGGGTTGTTTTACTTTTATTTACACAGGTAATCTCATTGATACAGGTAATCTCATTTACAAAAAAGACCTGTTAAACTGTAGTTTTAAGTCTCTGTTTTCATTGATTGCCTACTCATCAGAAAACAATTTGTTTTTTTTGTTTTTTTGGTCTGTCTTCTGCTAATTTGCATGCCTTCTAGTCTCAGCGGCTTGTGTACTGTCTCAACTTCACTCATACCCAAACCCCTCGGGATCCACGAGGTTCAGGGGCTAAGTCAAAGCTTATGGGAACTCTTCCTCTCACATCACCGTGGATGCGGTCATCTCAAGTGTCCCATACAGAGATCTGGTGTTTGTGAGGAATGCAGCCCCTCAGTGATGATAATCATGTTGTTGACAGGAAAAGAAGAAGAAGAAGAAGAAAAAAGATCACTGGTTCAAGTTTTGTGGCATTTGTTTATGGCTATTAAAACTGAGGCAAAAAAAAGAAGAAAAAAAAGTCAAAACATTCTTGAAATAGATAAATTCAAACACTATTAAACTTTTCTGCAGCTAGTGTTTACTCTGGTTAACAAAAATAAATTCAAAAATATGAACATAAAAACACTTCTCTTTATTCAGTTGTATTTTCATTTACAAATTTGTGTACAATCATATACTACTTTATATAGAATTACATAAAAATGAACACTGAGCTTATTTGCATGTTCTCTATCAGATACAGGGTTCGGCTTAGAAAACTGGGTTTTGAAGACCATCCATCTTTCCAACCATCTGTCAATTCATTTTAACCTCTTAGCACTAATCCTCTCCCCAGGGTCTCTTTCCAGCTCCTCATGGGAGATCTCAATACCTTCTTAGGCCAGAAAGGCTATAAAATTCTTTTAGTAGGTTTGGTGTCTTTCCCAAGGTTTCTAGACTGCCCAAAACACCTTCAAGGGGAGGTGTCCAGGAGGCATCCCAATCAGATACCCAAATCACCTCAGCTGACTCCTTTCAGTGTGAGGGAGCAGTAGCTCCACTCTAAGCTCCTCCAGATGAAAAAAAAAACTCCTCACATCTTCTTACCCCTACAGAGGAAGCTCATTTCATCTGTCTCTGACTGGGAACTTGTTTTTTTTTTCTCATGAAAACAGGTGTTGGAGCAAAGATGGACCAGTTAACCAAGAGCTTCATCTTTCAGAAGAGCTCCTTCTTTACCACAACCAGGGCTTCAGCTTGATGAGATAAAACTCAAGACCTCAGTGTTAAAATAGTATATAGGAAAAACAAAACAAGCAAAAAGTACATTCAATATCAATATAGAGCTGAGTCTCTGCTTACCTCACCAACTTATTTTGTCTCTTAAGGGTAGACTAACCCCACGACTATATCCTGTCTGCATGCTGTTTTGTGTCCAGTGTTGTTTCATTTAAAGTGTAGACTTAAATTCTTGTCATTTCTGAATTTTCGACTGCCAGGACAAAAAAGATATTTATTTGCTGTATGTGCCATAACGCCTACAACACTCAGGCAGCAGATGTTCTGGCATCATGCTCCTTTTCAAGCAGCAGTAAAGTAATTTTTCAGGAGTTTGGAAGAGTTTAAAAGGAACCAGTTGCAGAACTGCTGTCTGTCAGAGCTTTGTGTGAGTCTTCTGAGGGGGCGTTGTTTCGTTTTTAGTTTAGTTTTAATGAGTTTTCTTTTTCTGTTTCATCTAAGTACCCAAATGGCTTAAATGTACTTAGGAAAAAATGTATGCACTTTGTGTTAAAATGTAGCTGTGCACATTGTTGATAAATGTGATATGTTGGTAAAGAAGACCAAGCTTCTGCTATGTTGTGTGATTGTCATGTGTGGTTCACCAAAACATATATGTGTTTTCTACACCTTGTGCATCCTCAAAAAAACGAAGGAAATGCAAAAAAAAGACAGTGTTCTATTCTGTCCACTTTCTTTTTGCTCCTGAGGCTAACCATGTGCACATTTATTAGAAAAAGGTAATCTTGACCCAAGTTTTAATCCATTCCCATCATACAAACCTGAAGACCCCTACAGATCTTTATTTGTTAAATAATTTACCCTCTCAAAACAGAAATCAATCAGAGGTTTTCAAGTCCCTGCTCTTTCTTTTCCCCCCTCTTTCATTTGATTGATATCTGGCGATCCTACATTGATGTCCCATTAGTTTTGTAAGCTGCTTATTGACTTGTGTCACAAGTTTAATGTTTCACTGGCTCAACAGTTCATGTCCTTCAAGCCCCCAACTGAATATAGCTTAAAAAGAAGACAAAACAGCATACTAAAAGCAGAGTTACTGTCAAGATATGGGAGTTTTGTTTTAGTTTTGAATGAATCTTGTTTGTTATTGTTAGTGTTTTCTGTTGGTTATTCAGTTGACTTATATTGGTTTCTTTGTCACAACCCTAGATGTCCAGAGTTGCCTTTCTTCCAGCTCCTTTCCCACCACCTGCTTCGAGTTACTAATCAGCTCACCTCTTTGCATTTACTCACCACCTCCTCCCAGTATAAACACTCATTGTTTTCCAGTCTCCTGTTATCCTGTGTATTGTGCCATGCTCCCTGTTCATCAGTTTGCTTTGAATTTTGTGATTCAAGTTTTTGAGGACATCTGTGAGTCTGAATTTGGTTCCTACTGCAGCAACTCACCATTCCTGGTCACACTTACTTCCTTTCAGCACTATGATGTCAGCTGTTGTCAGTTTGGCACCTGATTTTTTCCACGCAGCATCGTGTTGAGGTGGTACCTATCCCTAACCCTGGTCGTCAGGCCTTCACAGGACCACATAAAGACAAATGAGATAGATAACTGTTCACATTCTCACTCACACCTAGTGGCATTTTAGAAAAATGGATGGTTTTAGTCTGTGGGAGGAAAACAAAGTACCCCAGCAACACCCACGGGTAGAACATGCAAATTCAACAGGGAAAAGATGCAACCAGGTTTTGAACTCGTAGTCTGTTTGCTGTGAGGCAGTAGCTCTAAATACTGCTGCACCATCAGATTCTGTTTCTATTAAAAGAACAAGAAAAGGCAATTGACATAAGATTCAGTCTATAAGCTTTAAATCCTAAACTTAAGAGACTCATTTCTATTCCACAGATGAAGATGCCGTGTGTTGGAAACTCTCTGGTCTCATTCAAGCTACGTTAACTCTGCATCTTATCTGATATCTTCTTTGTTATCTTTGTCAGCTCTTTTGGCGTCTCATCTGTCTGGATTTGAGTCCTGTCTGCTACCTCCTGTCCTGCCCATAAAAAAAATAAAAGATGTGATAACGCACACTAAGGTCTTAGAAAAATAGGTTTTGGAGAATTTTTATTAATTTATTTAACATTTACTCTGATTTGTCCTCAAAAACAGATCCTTTAGCCTCACCTGGTCTTTTGTCAAAAGAAAAAGAAAAAACAGGATAATCACCAGTGTCCTTTGTTGAAGAACCTTACATTCTTCCAAATCAAATATAATTTAGAAAGTGTATTAAACAAGCAAAGAAACAAATTCTGGCTGCTTTTATGAGCCTGTGGACTGCGGAACAGACTTAACTAGGACTATCTATCTATCTATCTATCTATCTATCTATCTATCTATCTATCTATCTATCTATCTATCTATCTATCTATCTATCTATCTATCTATCTATCTATCTATCTATCCATCATCCATCCATCTATCAATCTATCTATCTATATCAAACAAAAACAGTGTAAAAGTTAACTATTTAATTGACTCTAACTGTGGAGCTGTAAAAAAGGAGTTCCAAATATTTACTTTTGCAACATTTCCTTGTAGGTTCTTCTTCATCATTTCATTGTGTTATCTCTATAAATGTACAGAAATGTAAGCGTGTCTGACTTTATAATCAGCCTACTGTTCACATCATGCTTTTAAATATATACCATTGATCAGCTGATGCAAGGCATGATTTTTAGATCAGCGTGAACATTATTATTAAATGACGGCAACGGCAAATGAAAAGGAAAACATGTTTAGAGACATACTGTACACTTGTTCTTTTGGGTTGTTTTTGTTGTTGTTTTTCTGCCGCTGAATAACAGCTAGCTGTGACCATGATTCACTTATCAGCAATCAAAGCTTATTTTCAAAGACATGTTAATGTATTCTCCATGAGTCAGTGAATCACTGGACACAACAGAGCAGCTTTTGTATGTCATCCATTTCACCAAAGAAAAGTGATTACTACTAACTCCTATTAATAGTATTCTATTGAAATATTAATTCCTTTCATTTCTCACAGCTTTCACTCTCACTGTTCATAATGTAGGAAATGTTTAGCCATTTTAAACTTGTTCAGACACTGATTAGGGACAGCAAGAAACATGTACATTTTATATAATAATGTGTTGAATATTATGCTAGTTTAGTATCTTGATATAAAAACAAAACACAAGAAGCTCGAAAAAATGAGAAACTCTTTATATTTTCCTTTTTTTTTAGCTTATCTTTTCCACCGGTTTGCTTCCCAAATAAGAGTTCAGCGCTTTTCATCAAGAGGTTTGGGAAAATCTTTGAGCTTAATTAAGAGTATTTTCTTTTCAATTACAGCACCTGTCGGTTGGTTGATATAGTTTATTAGAAAGATATTTACTCATCGCCACAGCTGCTGAAGCTCAGCACCCCGGGGCAAACGGTTAAATCTGAGGCTTCATTAACAAGAACTGAATTAAGGCATCATTACACAGCTGACCTGGCTAAAAACACCAAAGCAGCTTGAAGGGGATTAATTCTGATCAGATTTCTAACCAGGTTTCCCTTCATACCCAGGAGAAAAAATAATTTACGAGTTTTGCTTTGCTTTTAAAACCTGCTTTCCTTCCAGTAATAATGGTAAAACAACCCATTTTGTCTTTGGAACATTGATTGGTTTTGATTTTCGTAGGTAGTTCATTGCAGTGATTGTGATTTTACATAAATGTAAAAATATAATAAACTTTCCCAACCTCCTTTCCAGCAGACAAATATAACGTAGACAGTTATGGATAAAGTCAGTGTGAGAACAGAATCGAGATGACCATTTAATAAAGTAAAATCTACATTGTACACAAGTGTATTAAGCAAATTTTCATTGACATTCAGTTCTGCCTCTGGGTTTGTTTGTTTTTTCTTAAATCTTTCATTAAAGCAGTACTTAATCTTTATTTTTGTTAAAAATTACTTCTGTGTGTGCATTTGTGAAACAGTATATGAGATGGAGGCATTTTTATCAAAATCGAAAACATGAAAAATAGACAATTATATTTGGTGCTTATCAGCTTCGGGTTCAGCAAATCTGATTTTATCTGCTGTCGATTTATTACTTCATTTTCTTCCACTGGTCTCCTTTTTGAAAATATTTGCTTTTTTTCAGTCAAAATCATTGTTTGCTAGTAACACCAACTCATGCCTCTATCAATCAATCAGTTCAGAATGAGACCATGATGGATGCATTACAAAGCTTTACCGTAATACATTATAATAATGGCATTTAGGCTGACATTTACGCTCTATAAAAATGTTGCCAGTTATTGACAATAATAAAAGTAGTTGTGACAAAGGCTGCAAAAAGCAACTCTGTTGTTCCCACCGATTTTACAACAGACGTATTATATTCCTCCATTACCATAAAAGCCATAAATAACCACATTTATTTCCACTTGCAGTCAATCATTTATACATGCCATAAACCAAACAAAGACTGAACTCCTTATTAAGATTAAGAATACAAACACTAAAATGTTTAATTTGGTGAAGCAGAAAGTAACACAATGTATTTTTACATGCCAAGACCTGTTAGCTCCTTGTTAATCAACATGATTAAATTCAGCTTCTCCTGTTGCCAACATGAAAACGGTTCATTTGACAGTGTTTTTTTTTTCTATTTTTGGACTTGCCAACACACAGCACACTGCGAGACCTCACAGATCTAATAATGGGAACTTAGACAAGTCAGGAATGGGTCTTGGAGTTCTTTGTCAATACCTGCAGATTCCAACCTTCAAGCACAAGTAAGTATAAATACTAAGAAGGTACCCAACCTATGGGCACAGGTCTGCTGTTAGCTGGAAGCTGCTGAAACACAAGTGTGTCTGTCAAATGAGTTCAGTTTGACATCACTACCTGCTGACAAGAGTCTGTTCAACAAAGAAACTTCTTTCCTTTCAAGCCTGACTAAAGTTTCCGACCAGAGTATTAAAAAAAAAAAAAAACTTGTGGGAGAAATGTTTTATTGAGAAATGAATCAATGCTGGAAGAACAGGACTGACAGAAGATTATTTAGAGATGAGGCGTTGAACCTTAACATCATATAATTCCATCCATTTGTACTTGAAAGTAAAAATTTCAGATGTTGAAGTCAGAAAAAAAATCAACTGCAAAAACCTACCAAAGCCAGTATCTTGAGTCAGAAAGCTGGGGGTTTCTTACCAGCCCTGACCACAAAATCCACTATGTCTGCTTCAGTCGTAAAAAGTTATGATACGAAGCTGCGGCCATAAACCTTTTGTCACTTCTGTCAGTTTGGATTTTATTAAATTAGTCACACGAGTAGTACTGCACCTCTTTTATTAGTGAGCATATTGCCACCGTGTGTGCATAAATAAAATGCAAAGAAATCCATTGCTATCAGCTTGTATTGCTCATATTAATTAGCCTGGTCAATAAGCACAACAATTAACAAATCTTAATGTTTTTCTGACTCGCTTTGGGAACACGGTTAAATTGGATGTGATGTCATTTGCTAATCTGAGCTCTAACTTTCAGGGTAAATGAAACAGCAATCACGCTGGCTACTAACGTTGGTGGTATTAAATCAAATCAAATAAAACAAATTCATTGATCCACATATCTTTGATACGATGTGAAACGGAACAACGTAATACACAAACACAACAATATTTATCTCTTAATTCTTTCCAGCCACTGTTGCATGAAGCACAAAGGGAGATAATAAGTATGTGAGCTGTCCCACCACCACTGGTGCAGAAAATCCTCTGGAGGAATTAAGATGTCAATCAATCGCAGGTGTGAACGCCCACACGCTGTTGAGAATAGTTCTAATTAAACAGAATTAAAAGAAGCTCTTGTGTTGATGAAACACAGCTGTCTAAAGCCCGTAACTCTGTTTCAAACTTCTTTCCCTTTCGTGATATTTATCCTAGAAACCCCTTGTTTATATAAAATTTGTTAGCCATTTCTTCTTTGTGACAGCTGAGATGAAAAATATCTTTTTATTGTTTAAAAAAAATCATTTGATTCAGTATAAAATGCATTCTAAGATAGATTCTGTTTGGGTTTAAATAAAAACAAACAAAAAAAAAGGTTCACTGAAGGCTTGATTTTCAGGCCTCCCTTCTGTAACCTGTTCAGGGTGGATCTTGCCTCTCACTCCGTAACAGCTGGGATATTCTCCAGCCCCTGCCACTCTGAACAGGATGAAACAGAAACTGAATGCATGGTGCTTATGTTGCTGATGTTGATGTTGAAAACGTACATTTATTTTAGATCAAAGTATAAAATAAAGCAGTCCGTGACTACCAGCATACAACATGTTGACTGATTTTTTTTTCTCCATCTTTTTAAGCCTATTCAGCTGCAAGACATTTTGAAACAGGAGTGGGTTATTATGTAATATATAATAACTCCTTTAATTAATTGGAACCAGACTAAAACAAGATGAAAAATGATCTTGGACTTCTGTCTCTTACTTTTTTATTTTTGTCTTCCCCTACACAGTCAAGAAAAAGACGATATTTAGTAGAAAATGTATAAAATAGCAAACTATATAATTCCAATGTTACAATATTATTTTGTTCTATAGGAAAAAGCTGGATCATCAGACCATGGCAACCTCTCAACCAATGTTTCTCTCTTCCTTTGTAATCTGTACCGTTATTTAAATGGTAGCTCTGGCCAAAAGGTTAAATTCATACATTTATATTTCTTGTAATAATACCGTGCACAGATGGCAAACAACTGATTTCATTCAAGATCTAGGCCCTGTCTGCAGCAGGTTTTTAGTTAAACTGTTAAACAAGTGTTTTAAGCTTATATAAGAACTCTTGGTCAAATCTTAGATAAATCAAAGGTAAATTTATGTAGGAAGCTAAATGCAAATCTTTGTTTTCAGTCACTGATGCTCTGGACTAAACCTTACAGTTTCACCCCTGCAAATGAAAAGAAACTTGCATTTGCCTAAAAGCAACAGGTCACGTATGAGGGTTTTTAAAAGCTTTAGCGTGGTCATGTCAGCCAGATCTTTGTGCACATGTTGAATGAGGGAAGCGAGCGGCACGTTTGGAAGATAAAAGAGCGTTGTGACAAAAACTGAGCCTCTGCTAAATCCCTTTGGTGTCATGAGATAAATGAGCTTATACATTGTATTTAAAAAGTCGGAATCCTTTTAAAACTAAAAAAAAAAAGTTTGATCTCGTCGCCTGTTTTAACCTCACTGTGACTTCCAGACAAAAGGCCCATTTCTCTTCAGAGCTCCTGCCAGCAGATCTGTTTGTGCAATTATGTGCAGCAGGTGAAAACACAGCGAACTCCACCAGACCATCATAAAAAAAAGGGCTTTGCAAGTGCTCCGGTGTTCTTTTTTTTGTTGTTCTCCAACCACCAAAAACTGCACATTTCTTTCAATTTTCCTATTCTTTCTCTCCATTTCCTCCCAGGCACAAGATTGGTTTCAGTTAATGTCAGATGGCAAATCAATACTAAATCACCAGCGGGACCTCGGGATACTCCCAGTTGTTAGCAATCCTTTCATCTCGCTCTTTTTGTATGGGAATCTGTATTAATTAGCGTCGGGCTACGGCTAAAGCCTGCATTGCATAAGAGAGAGCAGTGCAGACATGTAATGATTTATAACAGAAAAACACTGAACGGTTTGTGTTTTCAGTGAACAATAAAATATTTGCTCTCATTTCCAGTCAAGTGTGTGATTGCTGTGTTTATTTAGGGAGAGGTTCACTTAATCTTTTTCACTGTAAAAATTAGTCCGTTGCTGAGAAGTCCATTAAAGACAATATCCGTCCAAAACCCCTAGAACCCTGAAGGGATGAAACCCCCTTCTTTGTTTCTCTGTGACTCAAACCTATAAGCGGGGGATGTGTTGCACACACTTCGCCATGTCTGTCAACAGAAAGACCAAAGATAAGCTGTTTTATTTCAGGGTACATGGATTTTTTTTCTGAGTAGCCAAGGCACTACCTCTGACAAGAGTGAACCAACCCTTTAATTGTCTATTTTCAGTTAAGCTTTGTGTTGCGTGATTGTGACTTAATGTTTCCCCAAGCCTCTCTTTATCATCAGTCACCTTAGAGGTTTTCTGAGCTGTGGCAGTAATTGTCTTTTGACCCAAAGTAAATTTCACACTAAGTGAAGTATAAATCACATAGGGAGTAGTCCTTACACCGGTAAAGGGAAACTAATAAGGTTAATTGGCTGAAAACCAGTTTAAAGCAGACTTTCTTTTCTTTTTTTTGGGAATCACATGTCGGGATTTTTGTAAATGACTTCAGAGTCAAGAAATCTCCAGTTGACCTTTAAGGCCACATCTGCTGACAGCAAGTTCAAAAAAGTGGATTTTAACAAGTTCCAATAAAAGCTTTTCTTTTAACTTTTTTAATTTGTTTTATTTTTTAGAAGACTTGATTTCCACAACATTAGCTCCATCGGCTAATCTTACACACAGCCACAGTGAGACTGTTCATTCATCCATTTTTTTGGTTCACAGAGACAAGCAACCAATCACGCACACATTCACACTTAGGGACAATTTACATCAGCCAATTAACCTGACATGTATGTTTTTGGGCTGTGGGAGGAAACCGCAGTGCTAGGAGAAAACCCACAAATGCACAGGAAGATGTAGATGTCACACAGAATGGTTCCAGCTAGGACTCAAACCTGCGACCTTCTTGCTGCAACGCAACAGTACTAACCAACTACATTCTTGTGCAGCTACTCAAAAAAACATTTTGTGCAGTTCAATAAAGAGACAAACTTTTAAACTGAAAATGAATCGATTCTTGCTAAAAACCTAGTTTGCAATGTGCAGGAATCTGACTAAAGGAAATGCATTAAAATATTAATGATTCTATAGGAAACCTGTTGGGGGCCACATTCAGCACAATGTATGTCTTTTGCGAGTGTCTTATTTTGTTTGTTTTGTGTGTGTATACTCCTGATTAGGTAAACTAAACTGTCCCGTTGTAAAGATCTGTGTTGTTTCTTGGCAGCATAAATCAATTTCAAATTTATTCAAATTAAAAAAAAACTTGGATAAATATTAAGCCTTACAGCTGTAAATCTAAGTGGGTAAAAACTGGTAGGCCCTTCTGGTAAAAGGTTATATTTCCTCATGCTGTCACTTCGGTTACAACAAGCAACCCATCCTAATGTACGATCACGTTCTCTATGTAATGATTAAAGTGAGGCTGTAGCACAACATGCAGAATGTCTGATTTGAGTTTTGAACATTAAAATAGAACTTGGACAATAATGTTTAAAGTTTTTGGCTCCAGCATGCAGGAAATGTCCTGTGAACTGTTTATCACATCCACCCTTATGCCAACAAATACTGTATATTGTGGTCTTACCTTCATTTTGGATTTTATCCTTTTGCCCTTGTGGGTTCCAGAAAAGGTTTCAAATGGCAAAAAAAAAAAAAAAAAATTCCAAGACATTGGACTGTTATGAGCCCATTCATCATCTGCCATCATGGATGCTGGTTTTTATGCACCAATAACAAGCTGAGTGGTCTTTTTTTTCCTTTTTTGGCCTGGAAGACGTACTGCCTCTAATTTCCTAGAATAAAAAAAGCAAACCGAAGCTAATTTTATGTGAACTTGGGCAAAGATAAAGACCTGCTTGCCTGTCTGCCCTAATCAGCATTCACATTAAACAGTATTTAAGAATACTCTTTGGCCAGAGAGGTACTTTTAATGCAAGAAATTATAGATAATTGAATAAAACGTCTTTTTTGTTCACAAAAGAAACTTTTTATTATTGCATTAGGTAAAATAGGAAAAGCTGACAACATAAAATGAGACTTAAAAAAGTCTGAGAATTGGTAATAGAAACTCATTATCCAGAGTTATTGCAGCTATAGGTGTTTGTACTCAGTCCACACATGTAGTCTGAGAGGCCATTTTTAGAGGTATAGGGACGACTGTTATGTATTGATAAGTGTTTCTGGGCTCACAAATATTGCTTTTAGGATTATTTAAGGCAAATTAATTGAGCCTCTACCAAAGTTAGGTCAAGAAAATGGATGAGTAAACAAAGCTGACTGCAAACCTGAGCAAAATGGACACGTACATACATAAGAGTAGGCATTGAATGTGCAGATGCATAATAAGGCCCACATTAGTTTTCGTAGACAGCTGCACTCTCTGAGATGCAAATCACCCACACACTCAGCTGGTCTGGGTGTCCTTGCTGATGGTAACTTTGATTTAAAATGAAAAAAAAGGAAAATAATCCATTTATTTTCATATGTTTATTTAAGGTCTGATCAGCAGAGGCTGCAGGTCCAGGAGGGACCCTGTTTTTCCTTTTAACAGATTCCCAGGAGGCAATCCGGTGAATAATTACTAATCCATGAATAACAATAATGAAAGCAGAAATGTGTAGTTTTATTGAAAAGTTTCAATAGTTTTTGAGGGTTTGCTAAAAATCAAAATGATTGTTTCTGCCCTTTGACTTGCAGGCATCGAGTTAGAGGAGAAATAATTAGTCAGCTTTTAAACCAGCTTTAAATTACATAAATGTGGGCGTTTTGTGAGTAACCTTGACTTTGTGGTTCATATCTCATGTTTTATGTCTTTTAATTGTACCTTTTAGGTGTGTACCCAAACTAATCTATGGCTGTTTTTATTGGTTTGTTCTGTTTGATGTTTTTCTACAATATTAGTCAATTAAATAAATCTTAGTTTCATTTAGTCACTCTTGTACATTGTTTGAAAGATAAAAAAACATACATTGTCACATACTATTTCATAAAACATGTCGAGTTTAAAGCCCTAAAGTGAATGGCAATGTGGTTTACTTTCATTAATGAGACAATGGTCAGGAAGGATAATGTGACTCGTGAAACATTCAGATCTTTTAAAGTGAGGTTTTGTGGAAAGGCTGTGAGGAATTAATATCTTAGCTGTTATAGATAGCTCCTTGAATTAACGTTTTAGAGAAAAAAAGTTTAAATGTAACCAGAATGGCAAGCTAACAACCAGCATGAGTGCGGCCAAGACCAAACCGAATCAAAACAACTCTAGTTTCAAACATTTCGCAGTGGTTCATGCAAACACTTTTTTATGAACCTTTACACCGCCATTAGTGTTTGTATTACCCAGTTTTCCCAGCAATATATATGATATACCTCTCTGAAGTGACCCAGGCTTCACTGAGGTGCTACTAGGCGCTCCTGCTACCACTCCGTCCTCACAAATAACCATCAAATTCTCTATAAATAACCATGTAATGCAAAATTGACGGTATTTTGAGAGTCGTTTTATGATGACAGCAATTTGGTCTTGGACTAGCTGCTCGCTCGTAAATCAGTCAGAAACGCAAACTTTATTTCTCCAAAATGATGTTGTTCAAAGAGCTATCAACAACAAGTAAGGTATTATTTGTTCACAACCTTTCCACAGAAACCCACTTCAAAATATCTGAACAAATACTTTTAGTACATTTTTAAAACATAAAAGCTAATTCAAATTTCCTCCATTTAACCAAAGTATGGCTGATAATATTTAGTACTTACATTTGGACTAATTACTGTTCTAATTTAATTGGCACGATTCCCCCAAATTACGGCCATTAGTCAATGGATTTTTTTTTTCCTTCTTTTTTGAGAACAAAAGAAATATTTTGGTTAAAAAAAACCAAAAACAAAAAATATATCACATCATGATGTCATATGAAACAAGGAGCTGCAGAAGCTCAGGGGTCAGTGCCAGCCTCTTAAGCCTGAAGCTTTGGTTTTAAGGCCAGGCTGCATCAGGAGGGGCATCCGGCGTGAAACAATTGCCAAATCTGCTGTGTGACTTCACTCGATGTGGCGACCACTGCCAAAAGGAGCAGCCAAAACTGAAAAAAGTTATACGAAACAAAAAGTATGAAAGGTCTTATCAAGATTTGTGTACTGGGTACGTACTGTACCAAAACCCTGCTGTCACAAACTCCTGCTTCTCACTCTGAGGCTGGCTGGGTACCTGACTGCCAACCTGCTCACTTTCCCGTGCAAGTTGCAAGTTTAGTCCCTGAAGATCCAGTCTCAGGTTCTGTTCATAGCCACATGCTTCTAATACCACATTTATTTTAATGAGGAGAAACTTGTTGAAGTCTGTTGAGTTTTAGTGGTACTTTGACACACTATTATCTTCTAGGAATTAAAAAGAAAAAAAAAAGACCTCCAAGAATAACTGACGACAGAGGTGGGAGCTGATGAGAGACTTGTGCTGAAATTCTTTCCAACGTGTGATGTGAAAGTATTTATTGTCTTGCTGTTAGATTACTAATCATCAGGTTCACAGCAGCCAGTAGATAAGTAGAATATGTTTTCTTTTTTAAAAAAAAAATATAATCTCATATGAGCAAATTAATCAAATAAGTCGGTGGTTTTTGAAAGGTGTGCTTGAGGAATCCGCTCATGTAGGTCAAAATCATGAATCCCTCCATGTTTTTTTTTCTTTTTTGTTACTTGACTTAGCATTCACATCACTGTTCAGACTCACTTTAACAGGGCTGCATGCCAAATGTCTCATGGAAATTCAGGTTGATGCTATTTTTAGTCTATAACTTGTCCAAACTGTCACTTTCAGTCAGGCAAAATGCAACCGAAAGGAGCACTGTGTTTGCTGTAAACAGCTCACAGAGGCAAGCAGTGGCTGTCCTGTTTATAACATGTAAAGTAATGTGCTGTAAACCCCAAGTTTAGGGTGGCGACTGTGTGCTGCAGTCATCAGTGAGAGAAGCTGAACGACTATAAAAGTGTCTCCTTCAGTCAGTGACGTCACTGAGCTGTAATCTGTGCAATAAAAGACCTCCACAATAAACCTAGTGTGACATTTCCCTGACTCCTACATGCCATTGTATACCTTTTGTGTAGGTGTTTGTTGTTAAATGTAAGAAAAAAAAACTAAGACTAACAATCCACTTTCCATTTTGGTGTGGGACACTAACATAGAGGACTTTAGTCAGTAATGTTGTATGTTTGTTGAAAACTATTCTGAGTGACAAAGAAATAGCCTTTCTATTAATTCCTAAAGGCTTGCCTTTAAAGGGACAATAATAACACCACTGTGGATTAATTGTGGATTTGACTGCGGCCGGCAAAATCTCCACAGGGATGACGAATCGCCCTGAAAAAAGGAACGAGAGCTGAGACCAGTGTTTTTAAAGATAAGTCTTCACGAAGCATCAAAGCCTGAGCTTGCATGAAAACACAAACAACTGAATGCTCTTGGGCAATGTCGGGGTGCTGATTCAAGCGTAAAGCTTTAAGACGATTTGTTGTTGTGTAAGTGGGCATCTCTTAACTTTGAGTTAAGTGAGAGCATTATTTCAGGAAGCAAGGACAATGATACTAGGATTAAAAGCAGCTATATTTCAGTTTCCAGGAGGTGCATCACACTTTAATTACCTCAGGGAAATTGAATAGTATCAGTGTGTATTTATATTAGTTTTTACTTCTACCAACAAACATAAAAAACATATAACAATTTATGGTATTTAACAACGTTGGAATTAAGATAACAATAAAGGGTTGTTGAAAAGAGGCAATAACTTATAGTCGAGGAAAATGTAGGACCTTTCTAAGTGCTTATCTTCCTTTTAAAATAAAATAACTGAAAAACAATATATAACTTAAACGCCTTAGTATTAATAAACAATTTAAAGTTAAAACTGATATTTCAAACTAAATTGGCAAAATAACTACAAAGAAAGCATTGTAAGCCCTTTTTTTGGGCCAATAATTGCAGATGCCAAAGTATACTAAGAGCAAAAATTAAATAAATAAAAGACAATTGAAGATTTTGAGTTCATAGAAACCTTACGTCTGTAGACAGTCTCACAGTACAACACACGTTTATGCAAACAATGAGTATTTTGTGGTTTGCTTCTTTGATCTCAAAGTTGTAATGCAACTTGTGTCGCTTGGTTTGGTTTGTTACAAAGAGCTTCTGAGATTTAGAAATTTGTGCTGCAGGTAAAGCCTTTCTAATTTGATGTAAAAGACTGATACCAGTCTGTCTCTATCTATGCATCCATCTATCCATCCATCCAGCCATCTTTTTTGTGTCTATTTGAAGGTTGAATATATTTGATCTGTTAGTAACTTTTAAATCGTTGTATTCAAAGGTTCTTTTAAAGTGCATTCATTATTAAAAATATAGCATTTAATGACATAAATGATATAAATATAATCTGAGTCGTCTGTGCGGCACCTATAAGTAAATACTACATAACTATTTCACATTCGGTAGCTGTATCTGCTGCAGCTATCGATTATTGCCAAGTTCGCTTGGCAATTAAAATGACGATTCAGTTGGTTTTTTTTTTTTTATGTTCTGTAGAGTGGTATCAGCAGTCACCACCTGCAGTCGACCGCAATTGGAATGATTTTGATTTGGAGAATCAAACAGAAGTTCTCATCAAAGGGTCAAGCTCATCAAATGGGTGCATTCCAAAACTGGTTCCTGTCATCGAAAACAACTCCGACCTCAAAAGAGTCATGGCGGTTCATGAAAGCGCAACTTTCCAAACCCTGCCAGCCCTGTCACTTCTAGATTAGACAGTTACTTATAAAATTACCTGGTTATATACACTGAAAACCCTGTTTTTTATCTAATGCAAAAATAATTTGTTTGCTGTTTTCTATTTTACTTAACTTTTTTTGCTGAATCACTCACTGCTGGTCTGTAATGATGCTGAGATGTAATTTAAAACGTCTAAACTTACCATTTATTTATATGAGACATGGACAAGAATGACCTCCTGTACCACTCTCCCTTTAAGAGAGAAACAGGAAAGGCGAAAGAAAAACTGAACGCACTGAAGTAGGGGGTTTTTCCTCCCTGGCTACGTTTCTGTGAAACCAATGCTGCTGCATTCCCAATATTCCCACTAAGTGCTTGTCAGTCTCATACACTATATGCAATAGGCATTATATTCAACATAAAGACTGAGCAAAGAAAGTTTTACCAAGAATTAGTTGGGCTTTGAAAACGCCAATCATATCCTGCATGTAAATACATCTTTTGGTTTATGTATTTATTACAATAGATTATTTTTATGAATGGGAAGCAGAAAAGACAGCAGGACATTCAAATTAGCCTGAAAAACAATCTGACATAAATGTGTACATTTTAATCCACCACAAACTTTAGAAAGGACCTCTGCAACCATGTGACCAATTCTTTTGTATGATGCCAAACCTTATTTACTTTTGTGAGGTGTACATGCTGTCGTACACGAAAAAAAAAGGCTGAAGCTTGATATTTGCTTTACGCAATGTCTTATGCAACGTCAATTGTTACATCTTGGAGTTTGATTATTTATCTCCGGTTATTTCGGTCAGCTTTGGGTTGAAGCCTCAAAATAGTAATTTAATTTTTTTTTTTTTTAAATCACTTCCAGTTGTGGGTGATGTGAGCCTTCGATTATCCTTTGATATAGCAAACTTGTTTACCGTTACACTGGGTGAGAATTTGACTACCTATCATCAGTGGAAAGTCTGGCAGCAAAACCCACATCTGTGCCATCAGTCCTACATAGAAAACGGAGGCTAGTCCTAACAGATAGCATGATGGGAGCTCACTACTTTTGAGGTTCTCTGCTTTCTGATGGGAGCAGTTGATTCGGAGAAGGTCACAGTTAGTCTGCTCCCTGGCCGTATAAGATTTGCCTGGTCCTTGCTGGGAACAGAGGTTTGGAGAAACATCAACAGTACGTGACTGCCCTGGGGAGGTGGATTATCTTATTAGAAAATAAAGTAACATCTGTGTATATCTAGCCCAAGGTCATCATATTGCAAACAATCTTTCGATTGAGTCTCACAGCATTTAGACAGCACATCACAAAGAAAAACAAGCCAGCAAGAAAATTAAAGTAAATTTCAATGACAAGTTCATGTGACTTTTTTGAATGTGCAATTAAAAAAATAGGATTGCAATGTTTGTATGAATCTGTACTCATTATATCATATCTGTTCTGATTATCTTACTTTGAGGAACCCCTCTGTGCTGTTTTAGCAGCATTGATGCTTCCTTTTACTAAGAAAAAGGGTTAATCAGTTGTGAATATGTTTTTGGTGAAAATAGCATGCTGTTTATAGGTCTGCAAGTGTCTTTCTTTCATTTGCTTTAAATACGGTGATGTTCCTTTAAGTGACATTGTTTGAGACTTTAGGGAATTCGATTGTTGTTTCTTTATTTTTTGCATAAAAAAATATGAGTACTCCCGTGCAAATGTTTTGAGTCATGCCTCATTTCTTTGTGCTTTGCTTCCAAGAAGCCAGACTTTCTTCTCATGTTTAAAGCGATCTTGATCAATATTTCAAGCTGTGACAGGCTGCTGTTACTAACAGCCTGTCACAAAAAAAAAACACTTTGGTCCCATTTCTTTTGTGGAATTTATGAAAAACACTGAGGATAACAGCTTGACAAACATTAAGTAAGTATTTGAGCACGAGCAAGGTGATTCCTAAATAGCTTTTAGCTGAAAACTTAACATAAAGCAGGTGATCATCTGAAGGATGATTAATCTTTTTTTCTTATTTCTTAAGGCCTGTTTCACACTGGATGACGATCCCACAACTCCAACTCGTGGATTGCAGCAAATTTGGCAAACTTTCTTCCGTGTGAAGGCAATCTTAACTCTGCTGTGCTCTAAGAACTCACTGAATAGGATTTTCCCCACTGTTCCCGTCATCCATGAGATGCTCTCCTGCTCCCTTTCCACACTCTGTATGACTATGTGAGAATGGTCATAGTCTATGCATGAGGCGAGCAGGACCAGGCCTGCTTCAAACTCTCAATGACCAAGTGTTACTGGAGGGATTGGTCACCCCAGGTCCTAGACGCTTCCACCGCATTACCCATGCACCACTCAGGACCTTGATATGCAACCACCGCAAAAATGAACCACCACAACCTTGGTACAAATGCTTTGTGCATGTTCAAAACCATTATGGACCTGCCATGTGCTATAGAATTGGTAGCCCATTGTGCTCTTCAGGGGCCAGCCGCTTTCTGACTATGTGGTCTAAAAACTTGACTTTCAGATTCTCTTCATCTGCTGTAGGTTTTTAGCCCAGACACTTTTTCTTCTGCCTGTCATTTGTCCATTTTTTTTCTTATTTTTTTAAGTGCATACTGCACAATAGGCTGTCTTGGTCAGGTGCAAAGAATGAACAGAAAATAGGTGAAAGAGCCAAAGTCCAATAAAAAACCTCTGAAAGACCTTCAGAAGTCTAAAGAACTACCGATCAAGACCGCTTTAAAAGTTTGGATCCTTGAAAGTGAAATATAAAGAAATTAGCTTTGTTGGATAGAAATGTTTCATCAAACAAATGATTTTAAAAAAAAATTGATTTTGTCAAATAAAATTTGGTTCTTACTTTTGCTTTGAAGGATCAAATCTCTTGTGTTTTTATTTCCTTGAGTCCCATATCCAATTCTGTAGCAAAGACAAGAAGAGAGACGCAAAGAAGAGACACAAGGCTTGCAAGTAGAGAAAGAAAAAAAATCCTTGGTTCCTTTCAGTCAGTGCGAAATGATACAAAAATGTGACTAGTAGGTGCTGGATTTGTACTTTAGAAGCCACTATATAGAGGGCATTGAGACTTTTGCTTTCTTCTTCTGAAGTCGTCTAGACAATAGCCTCTTTTTTTCCTACTTGTTTATGTCTTTAAAAGAGGGAACAATGTCCAGATCACACAAGGACACATTTTAGAAAATTGACTCTGCGTCTTCATCACGGCTTTGCTTATTTAATTTTTTTTTATAACAAATTTAGAGAAGTCAAAAGCAAGCTGCAGAAAAAAAAACTGAGTAAATACTCATATTTTCTGTTTGTTTTCCTATCCATGTTAGTACCTTCCTGTTTTTACCTGTTCAAGTACTTTACATTTAATCAGCTCTTTTCTTTGATTTCTTGATTTCTTCTTTGATTACTTTTTAAAAAAATCAAATATTCCACACCGACCTTCTACCCAACTCCTCTTAATAACAGAACATCTATTTGCATTCTTGTGTTTTACTTAAAGCCTAGTTTGCTTACAATCTAGTTTGCTTCAACCTAAAATAGATTTCATCCGGTGGCGTTAGAAGAACGTGTGTCCCTGCAATGTTCCTGTAGCCTGATTTATGCTGAACATAGACATTTACTGTGAGCGCTGGAAGCCTTGTCACTAAAATATATGGTGGCTTGGGATGTTTGATGGCTGTCCAACAGTGCTTTAATTTAAAATGTCACCGTGTCAGATATGTCATTTATGTCTCTTCAGCACTCACTGTAATCTCATCTAGGAAAGTTTTTTTCATGTCAGTTGTATCATAACTCATGCCTTGGATGCTACAGCATGAAGTCAGAAAATAAGATTAATAAGAAAAAAGCAGTTCATATTCAGGTTATCATCACATCTGAACTACTGAACTAGATGCCTACAGTGATTTGGTAGGTGCTTATTATCTGCCGAAGGTGGAGAGTGTGAGGTGTATTTGCCCATGCCTGAGTGTGTGTGTGTGTGTGCATCTGTACCAAAATATCTCATGAACCAGTGGATGGATCTGAATGAAACTCTCTGAAAGTAATCATTCGATGTACATCTACAGCAGTCCATTTCAAGCGACCCAAGCAAACACAAAAAATTGGGTACAACTCTGCCAATTTTACAGATATCGAGCGAAAATTTGGGGCGATAGTAGCTGAGACTCGTCCCCAACACACGCCCTAAACACGAACTGATTGAGCAAGATCTGTTTTCAAAGCATTGTTATTAACTATGGGAGTCAGCCCAGTCTGTAAGGAAAATAGCACGTGACACACAGCATGAATTTCAATTAAACTTTCAGAAAACAACCACTGGGTGTACATCTACAAATGATTACATTTTAGAACCAGCCAAGTCAACCTTGTTTAGACATTAGCAAAGTATTTCTTCAACCATTAAACCAATTTAAATTAAACTGCTAATAAGTAATTATTGAATGCACACCTACAACTGATTACATTTTGGAGTCACCCAAATTCAAGATGGCCAACACAGCTGGTTAATATTCGCCAATACAAAACTGTGTAGAAATTGGTTAATTTGACAGATACTGATCTCAGATTTGGTGTGGTAGTAGCTGAGAGCCATCCTCAACACATACTCAGAGCGCTGTATGAGACCTTTGCTTAAGAGTTTGACACTAACTGCGACAGTCAACACTGTTTGTCAAATGATATCATGAACTATCTAATATTGAAACTTTGAGAAAATAATCATTAGATGTACATCTACACCTAAATTACATTTTGAGTCAGCCCAAATCAAGATGGCTGCCACAGCTAATCTACCTTTGCCAACACAGAAACGTCCCTTCCTCTGAATTACAGACATTAAGGAAAAAAGTGTATGTGGTAGTAGCTGAGAGTCATCCTTAATACATACTCTGAGCACTACCACATGAAACATGAAATGTTGCTGTGGCAGCCATCTTGAATTAAAACTGTCATAAAAGACAGACAATATGCATTCCTGTAAAGAATGATAGGGGTTTAATTTTACCAATGAATCTGGAAGAATTTAAAAAAAAAAGACTATGAAAAAATATGTTGCCAGGTTTAGAGTTCGAACAGAGGCATGCTATCAGTCGCACTGATTTGTTAAAATTTTTAGCATAGCACATTTTACCACCTTTGGCATTTATACTTTAATGTTAGCAAATTTAAATTCCTTACTTTTTCCATAGGTATTAAAACAAAAATACAGATCAGAAAGTGGTCTTTCATTTTATTTATTTATTTTATTTATTATTTTTTAGTGGATCTGGATTGTCACAGGATTGGGATTTATTCATGCATTTATTAACTGTAAAATTTTCTTTCAATCCACCATTTAAACTCTGGGATAAACTCATCCATTAGAGGACTGAGCCAAAAAAGGAAGAAAAAAAACATGTGAAAGCTATGCATGTGCTGAACCAATTTGGAAAAAAAAAAAATCCTCATTTCAAAGGGAATGTTGTAATTTTTAATTTACTATTATTTTTTTCTTTTATCATACTGTGTTGATTAAAATGTTCCCTGGAAGAATTACATGTTCTTCCAGGGAAAATAACTGCAGGAGAAAGTTGAAGTAATTGAGCATTCAGTAATTGATCATTCTTGTGTGTGTGTGTGTGTTATATCTGGCAAGGTAAAATGGTAGACATCAACAATGTGTGGAAAAAAATAGCTAGAAAACCATTTGTAATGAAAAGTGAATCTTAAAGCCTGGTGTAAAATCTCTGTGGGGCACTTAATAAAATCCATGTCGGTTCAATGACAGTAATATCAAAGTGCTAAAGCCGTACTCTGAAGGCAATGACAATCCCACTGTTATATTTTCTTCATTTTTAAATCAAATCTGAATTTCTTGTCTTTTTTGCTCAGCAGTAAAGCAGCAAAAATACTGAGGTTTATTAACATATTATCACAACATTGCACTAAAGGAAAAATAACAATGACTGCAGTTTATGCCTTTAAGATAAAGTTGAGCTCCAAACAAAAATGCAGATTTCACTTTATACCAGCGGTGTTTCTCTGCTTTGACACATGTGATTTGAATGACTGACTTATTAACAGGCTTCTGCAGAACTTGAAGTCCTGCTTCAGAGCAGAGAAACATCTAAAACATGCATGATAGTGGCCCTCCAGGATCAGGATTGGACACTGTTTTATACCTTTTCCTTTGGCTTCCTGTAAATTAAAGTAAAGCTCTCCTGCCCTCTAGTGTTGGATTATTTGGGGAAAAATCTGAATGTTGTTTATCTTTACTGATTTCATTTTAAACTCAGTGCCATCACCATTTAACCCCTTTATAATTTAATAAAAGTTATTTCCAAAATTGAAAGAAAGACTTAAGAAAAAATCAAGACTGCACTCAATATTACTTGAGGCAGTGCGCTATTACACCTACACCGAGGTTTGCTTTGCTTCGCTTTCATTCGACATGAAGATACTAAAGAATGGACAGATTTTAAACCCTGTCATATTTTATTTCATTTAACGCCACTGACTGCACTCAGACTATCAGCAAGTAGCAAAATTCATTTCTGCTGCTGAGCGCCTCTTAAATATGTGTTTATAGTCTGACACCTAGTGGCACTGATGGATACCTGCACAACAAGTTGCAGTAAGAAGGGTGCTCATTATTTATATATACAGCCATCCATCCATCCATTTTCTTTACCCGCTTCTCCTTTCCAGGTCACAGGGAGCTGGTGTCTATCTCCAGCCATCATTGTACGAGAGGCGGGGGAGACCCTGGACAGGTCGCAAGTCCATCACAGGGACAAACGAGGCGAACGATCATTCACGCTCTTACTCACACCTAGGGACAATTTTACAGTTACCAGTGAACCTAACATGAATGTTTTTAGTCTGTGAGAGGAAACCAGAGTACATGGAGTAAACCCACATGTGAACAGGGAGAACATGCACACTCCCCCAAGAAAGGCCCCAGGTTAGGAAGCAATCTTGCGGGGTGTGTGGGTGTGCATGCGTATGTGGTTAATCTATAACTATATAAAGAACAAACAATGCAGGTTCTTCACATTTGACCTGATGAAACAGCATTCCAGTTTTTGAGGTTTTAGCACAATTGGTTACATTTTAAAAAGCTTGCAAGTCAACAGGTGAGCTACAGCTCATTTTCCTTTATTCAATATCAGACATTTTTACTGCTGTCTCACCGCTGTCTCATCAAAAAAAAAGGTTCTTAATTACATCTTGATTCAACAAACCTGTAATTAATTTCTTACTGATTATTTTGTATGATCTCACCTCGACACACTGAGATTTCTCACAGTCAGTGGACTTTATAGATGTCATGGATACAATGAGAAATGACTCATATCACCTCATCTTTTCCTAATCAGAATTCATAGAAGACGGTGATGGAAAGAACAAGGGAGACAAGTGGTCTTTGGTGTATGACTTTAGCTAAAAAGACAAAGAACTAATACTGCATAGACTGACAGTGTGGGAGGCCCCGCGGAATGGAAAACAATACCTGACACTAATTGAATCAAATTAGGACGTATTGCAGGTTGTAAATACACACCATGCAGACTGAGAGCTCGAGGTTATCAGTCGGAAAAAAAAAGGTGTCTGAGGTGTTGATGTTCATCAGCTTTACTTACTGGCTTGCTGATTTTGTTTGGTGAGTTTAAGTATCCTCAGAACAACATATCACTGGGTAACAAAAGTCCAACAGCCTCGTGTTTTAAAACAAACCAAAGCAGTTTTTAAATCCTCGTTTCTTGAGTCCCTCTTCCAAACAATGCACTTTATTGCGAGTAAACTGGATGTTTCTCCTTATACCGTTAAAGAGTTTATTTGATTAA
Source organism: Kryptolebias marmoratus (assembly GCF_001649575.2). NCBI lineage: Eukaryota > Metazoa > Chordata > Actinopteri > Cyprinodontiformes > Rivulidae > Kryptolebias > Kryptolebias marmoratus. Next base: position 10,232,538 of record NC_051432.1, read on the forward strand.
TTCCGGCTGTAAAAGACATTTTACTGCTTTACAAATTAAAGACTTAGCAATCCTTGAAAGAATCCATACCACCATCCACATTTCGTGCCAGAATCCTAGACTAACATCATCTTATGTTGACAAATGCATGAGTTATAGCACAATTGCTCTTAAAAATAACTATATGCACTATTGCATGTGATTGTGGAAAAGCTTGAAACCTCTGTTAGCACTCACAGTGTATGTTGGAGAAGACTCCCTGCTACTACCTCCCTGACCTATTTGATGCTCAAATTATATCCAAACCTGCTACCCTGAGATTTAACAAAATGGAGGCCTAGCATTCCTTGAAGGAATGCATATTTCTCATTATCTTTTATTCCAAAGTTTTAAACTGAAACCATCTTATGTTCTGCATGATTGCATTGTGAGATATTACACAACGTGTTAGCACTTCAAGTCTGTATTAGGGATGACTGTCAGCTACTACCCCCTCTGGTTTTACCTCAGTATCTGTAAAACTGACTGAGTTCTGGGCATTTTTGTGTCTGCTAAGGTTGATTGACTGTGGCAGCTGAATCCGAAAGTTAAACAGTTTTAGATGCACATGCAGCGATTACTTTCTGAGAGTTTCATTAAAATGTGTCCACTGGTTTATGAGATATTTTGCGAACAGACAGACAAACGACACAGAATGAAATGAAAAAAAAATGAGAAAGGTTCAGAGTGACAAAGAAATCAAGGACGCGTTTGAGTTTTAATAATTCAGAGTTACAGAGGCACAGATGAGTCGGATGCAAGTGAATAAATTATACTCTGATTCACATGTGTCAAACTCCAAGTCAGGGGCCAAGAACCAGCGCATAATACAGTGTTATCTTGTTAGTGAGATATTGGGTGCTTTGAAAAAAAAAACCTAAAAAACCTAATAACGTGCTCTGAAAGGCTGCTACATTCAGCCACAAAAACACAAGGTAACCTTGTAATTCAATCAGCCTTCCTACAATAAGCAGTCATTTATTCACTACATATTAAGAACAGAGTTGATGTTAACTGTGTGTGTGTGTGGTAGATAAGACTGGCACAATCCCCCCACAAAGCAGTGTGCGGATAGTACTGCTCCACCCGAAACATGACTGTTTGTCCTATCATATTCCAGACACACACCAGGCAAACAACACCAATTTCCAAGTTTGTCTCACTTATTTTTAGTGTTGCAGGTACAGCATGTGTCTGCAGACACATTTTTCATCGGGCACATCTCTCAGCATTATCATATTTCATGCACTCTTGGTTAACTGTTATGAGCTGCAGTAAGACATGAAAGATCAGGGGAGCTGCAAAGAAGAAAAAAGGAAAAAAACAAAAACATTTGGGTGTTGACAGAAAATTGTTCCAAATTGACTGATTTTGATCAGGTATAGAGGATTTCTTCTTGCAGATGACTTTTTTTTCTGGGTTAATACTTGGCTGAGAGCATTTTTATGATCACAAGTACACCTCATTCAAACAGCAAATGAGCAAAAGGATTAGAAGTGATGCTCAGGCTAATGGTGAAGTCATTTCACTCATAGGCAGATAGAAGATTCTGCAAGAGGATTTAACCCGTCTTCCTGAGCTCCTTTCAAAGCTGCTTACATTTACAGGGCTAATAATCCAGATACTAAAATGATTTTAAATCACACACTCTGAATCCTAAAAGCAGGCTTTTCTTCTCACAGTTTCTTTAAGGAAACTCATCAGATGGCCACCGCAATTTTAGCAAACACAAGAATGACTATAACTCAGTCAGTTTTACAGACATGGGGCTAAACTTTGGTGTAGTAGTGGCTGAGTTGTGTCCACCATTGATTTTGAGCACTAACATGTCACCCAAGATCTTTGTTTCATTTTCATTTTTGTGTAATTTCATTTCAGGGAAATGTTTTTTCCTTTTGTTTGTTAATGTATGCATCCACTTAACTTTGACCTATGAATCATTTAGGGATAAAAAGCTCCTAAACTCAAAGGAGGAACCATTACTGTCACAACATATCAGACAATTTGACAATGAAACAATTTTAAATTGGATTTGTAGATACTTTGTTATGTTACAAAACTGCTAAACAGCAGGAATTACATCAGAAGTACAGTTGTTCACGAAACAAAGACTCTCCAGAAGATCCGTTCTTCATACACAAACACAACTAAATGTTTTACCTTTCTGCTATCTTTCAAAGTTAATATCTGAAGAAATTAACCTTCTTGTGGACTCTTTTCTATTTAAAGGCATTTCTTGAAAGAGTGCATATTGCCCAACACCAAATATACCAGAGTTTTAGACTGAGATCATCTCAGCTTGAGAAATGATGTAATAGACTCTTTGATTTAACCTTGGAAATAATATTATTTCAGTCTTGTGGGATATTGCAATTATCTTGCATGATTTTGCATGATCTGTTAGAATACCCATCATCAGATTAAAGCTCACTATCAGTAAAAGTCTCTGAGTTATGGCTAGTTTTGTGTTTTATAAGTGTTAGTTGGCTCATCTTAAACTGTGCTGACTCAAAATGTTACCCAGTTGCAGAAGCACAGCAAATATTTACAGATATATGGGTTTGACTCTGGCAGTTAATGCCAAAGTTTGAAGTGAAGAAGTTACGCAGTGCCTTGCGGTCAAAGCATGTGTTGGGGACAGTGCTCAGCTACTACCACACCAAACTTCAATTCAATATCAGTAAGATAAGTTGGTTATTGCAACCATCTTGAATTGGGTGGACTCCAAATGATCATTATGAGTTCAGTGGTTCATGATGTGCAGTATGTTGCTAATGGTGCAGACAAACAATCATATACACATACAATGGCAAAAACATTATTGCTCCGCCTTTAGCTGTTGGCAATAATAATTAAATGAATCAAATTTTAGCTGCGTAATGAGGTAAGAGAACAATGCATCCAGAGTTAATCTCAAAATGGTCTTGACACATGCCTGCTCTACAGATCCAATCGCATTGTGCACTTTAGCATCTGTGAATAGTTACAGGTTAATCCTCATTATCCCTAATGAATCCACCAAACAGCTCAGATGTGTCATAATTACTGTGTACAGTATTTTCTTTATACTATAATGGCGTTCCAGCTCAAGCTCATCTGAGGTTTATGTCTTAATTTTCGAAGCCACAAAAAGCCACCGTCAAACTCTTCGGCGAAGGCCCACTTTATCGATGACATTTTGGTCTCCGTGGTGAACTGTCTTGAAGCAGTAATTAGAAAAAATATCCCTGTGGTTGTGGATTTCTCAAGCAAACATCCAGGGTGACAACATCACCATGACGACGGGACGAGGTACTGAAAATCACCGCGGACACACAGAGGCTTTTCCTTCAGGTACCAAAGGGTCCAGTCTGCAAATTGTTTCGTGCAGCTTTATCAGGGGAACAGTGATAAAAAAGAAAAATAAGAAAATGTGTTGACGTTGGCCCGTTGTTACAGCATGAGACTCTGAAACAGAATCAGTTTACGTAGATTTGACAACTAAAATTATTTCTGGTTTTTCCATCATTTTTTCAGTTCTTACCCAGACACACACACACACACACTTAACTTTCTATAAGCTCTCGGCTCGTTCATTTTCTATGCTCAGGAGGAATCTCTGGCATAAGCAGAGCGTTGTGTTAATAATTGATTAGTTAAGTGGGTTGTGTTCCTGAGGTGCTGAAAGGCCTTTCGTCACAGAGAAATATGTCATGCACACTGTGTTCCTTTTCTGCCCTATTCAACCCCTATTACCTACAGTTTTTGCTAAGAAAAAAAACGCTGTCATGAGGTTAAAAAAAGCCTATTTTTTGCTTTGGAACTAAAAAGAGCTATCTAGATGTATGATTTATTCCGTTTTATACTTTGCAAGGCTGCATTTGTCCTTTTGGCAGCATTTTACACTTGATTTGACAGATAACAAAGAGGAGTTTAAAGCAGATGTGCAACTCATAAAAGCATATGACTGTGCTGAAACATGAAAGGCTACACGCAGAGATATTTAAAGCCCCTCTGGATTTTGGCACGCTCGAAAGCTATGGCGAAAGTGGTGATTTTATCTTTTATTAACATTTGCAAATAGTAGAAGAAATTGGATGTCGAAGTGTATTTTATCAGGAATGTGTCCTTACTGAGCTTTTACTCTCACTTTAGTAAGATGACTTTACAGAGCAGAAATAAGACCTCTTCAATCACCCATCCCAGACCCCCCAAACACACACACACACATATACATACAAACACCTCCCCCACTGTGTCAGATGTTTTGTCACGCAAGGAAAAAAAAAAACATCCAGTCAGCCTTTTTGGAAACAAGACAAAACCTGCTTCATCGTGAGCTTGTACAGAGGTCATGCAGCGACGTCATCAAGATTGGTAATTCTGTTATGAGTCACAGCAGATTGCCATAGGTCTGTGTCGGGAGCAGGGTAATAGAATTGAATAGAATTGATCCCCTGAGGTAAATTGATCTAATTTGCCTTGCATTCATTAATTAATTCAATTAATTGGGTTTAAACTGGTTTGTAACGCACTGTACACAAATTCACTGCACCTGATCTGACCAACTCACAACATGTCTAGCCAGTCGGGAGTTTCTTTTTGCAAAGCAAATGTTTCATTTACATACGACTGTATAATGTCAGGGCGGCACGACGGAGCAGTGGTTAGAGCTATTGCCTCCCAGTGAGAAGGTTGCAGGATTTCCTCCCAGCCTGGGTGGAGTTTGCATGTTTTCCTAGTGTACATGTGGGTTTACTCCAGGTACTCCAGTTTCCTCTCACAGACCAAAAACATATATATTAGGCTGATTGGTAACCCTAGGAGTGAGTGAGACTATGAATGGTTGGTTGTCTTGTTTGTTTCTAAGTGTCCCTGTGATGGACTTGCGACCTGTCCAGGGTGTCCCCCGCCTCTCGCACAGTGACTGCTGGAGATGGGCCAAAGGTCTCTGCAACCTGAAAAGACGAAGCGGGTAAAGAAAATGGATGGATGGATGTAAAATGTTATCGTAGTATAATGTCTACAATGTCTGATTCATAGTAATGGATTGGGGACAGATTTATGATTTATTTATTGATTTATGCTCACCATTCTCTGGTTTTCGAAACAATGTCTCCCAATCGAACTGGCATCACAGTGCTGACTGTGAGGGGGGGTTGTGTTGTTTTTGGCCTGTCATGCACATCCCAATATTTGTGAAATATCACTCACTACGCAGTTGGTGAGTTGTAGACAGGAAGAGAATCAGGACAGAATCTGCAAGCAGGTATGTTTCTAGTCATTCATAGGAATGTACAAAAGGTCCAAGCACTGCAGATAATTTATAAGATGAAACTTTTTTTATTTATGTTTTTGTATGAAGATTGTCCTCTCTGTGCATGACTCGTCCTCTTGTGCCCTTCCTTCGACACATCTTTATGTTTTCAGGAGTGACAGCTACTGGTTAAAAGGAGAACTGCAGCTCATCTAAAGCTCTGGTCAAAACTGCGATTGTGATCACTTGAAGTCACTTGAGCCTTGAGTCAGGCAATACTGTGGTTTCAGTTTTACCCCACATCGGAGCCAACAGGAGAATGAAAAACAGGGCGAGCTGCCTGGAACTAAAGACCATCCAAAAATTTTTGTTTCAACTTATACCTAATCTAAAAACTTAAGTTGTACATTTTGTCTTCCTGTAGAGAACTGGTTTGATAATTATGTGGGGGGGCGGTATATATTTCTAATTCACATCCAAAAGTATAACTAGGACTACTCCTCTATGCACTACGTTTGCATGTTTTAAACTTTCACAAGGTTGTAATGGACACAACAGATGGCCTGTTAAATCTGTTTCATCCTCAGCTGGTGCAATGAAGAGCTACTAGAAGACACCACAAGCAGCAACCTAAGGGGAATTATTTGAACTGAATGACAAGCTGGAAGAACAGATGTGATGTGGAACAATAAACCTCATGCAGCCTTTTTTAACTGCACAATTTAGTTTTCTTGAAATTTAATCTTGTTGTGAAAATGTTCTACGGTGTACTGGACAAAAATTATTTAAAAACTTTTGCCATAACTCTGTTTTCTCTTGGTAAAAGGACATTATTGATAGCACTTTATTATCAGTACCAAATAGGACTTTTTTATTGTCCTCATGAAAAGCAGGCAATCAAGCAATTGCTTTTTTGTGTGTGTATATGTGTGTAAATCTGTTTTTTGTTACCTTTATTGGACCTTTTTGAGTATAATCACCTACCTTGTCAGGACCAGTAGTTCTTTTGGGGATCAAAGCCTGATCCTAATTTGGTGGAACCTCATCTTTGGGTTAAGGGTTAGGTTTAAATGTGAGTGGGTGTGTATTGGTAGTGGTTAGGTTTAGGTTTAGGCTACAGAACTGAATGAAAGTCAGTACAAAAACAATACAAACTTTTGTGCATGTGTTTGTCTGTCTGTTAGCAAAATATCTTACAAACCACTGAATGGATTTTAATGAAATTCTCAGACATCAATCATTAGATGTGCATCTACAGCTGATTAACTTTTGGAATCAACCTTATTTGAGATAGCCACCAAAGCTCATCAATGTGGCAAACAAAAACATGGCTATAACTCATTAATTTCACAGATATTGAGCTAGTAGTAGCTGAGAGTGATCTCAATGCACAATTCTGAGTACTAGCAGGTATTTTAAACTTTGGTGTGTAAGGCAACAAGCATTAACATTTAAGAAATACTAATTTAATTAAAATTTTAACTAGTCTGTTTTCCTAAATTAAGTCTTTGGTAATTTAAGCAGGTTTGTGATTTAGTTAAATTCAGCCATCTTTAAGCTCTTTACCTCTGTTCAGTTGGTCTGCTGATGGGACGCAATATTTTAGGTCAATTAATTTCTCTTCTCGAAAATATGTTTCAATATAGGTGGAGGAGTCATCCTAACTAATTAATTTTACATTGTTTTAAATTAAAACTCTTGAATTTTTACAACTTTCAGTATTTGTATTCAGTAGTACCACTATAATAACGGGTTTATTTCCCAATAAAATGAAAATAGCTAAGGTCAAACCAATGTATAAAAATGGCAACAATCACCTCTTCACTAACTATAGGCCTGTCTCTCTTCTCCCACAATTTTCTAAAATCCTGGAAAAACTTTTTAAGAAAAGACTGGAACAATTTATAGAAAAACATTCGCTACTTAGTAGCAGTCAATATGGATTCAGAGCAAACCGGTCAACATCGTTGGCCGTAATTGACTTAATAGAAGGAATAACCAATGCAACAGATAGTAAGAAACTGGCAGTAGGGATATTTATAGATCTAAAGAAAGCTTTTGACACAATAAATCATGAAATCCTACTTAAAAAATTAGAACGCTATGGAATTAGGGGAGTAGTTTTGGACTGGATGAGGAGTTATTTAAAGAACCGAAAACAATTTGTGAAATTGGGAGATGTGGAATCTGACTGGCTGGAGATTGTCTGTGGAGTACCACAAGGATCAGTACTGGGACCAGTTCTATTTAATCTTTATATAAATGATATAAGTACAGTGTCTAATGTATTAAAATTTATATTATTCGCTGATGACACAAATATTCTAGCCTCTGGCGAAAATTTAGAGCATCTTCTCTCAACAGTCACCTCAGAGATCAGTAAGTTAAAGATATGGTTTAACAATAATAAATTATCACTAAATTTGGACAAGACTAAAATCATGGTTTTTGGGAACTGTTACAAAAATACTGAAATCCAAGTTCAAATAGAGGACGTAACTCTAGAAAGGGTTTACGCTAATAAGTTTCTCGGTGTAATAATAGATGATAAAATCAGTTGGAAACCTCAGATTAAACATTTACAGAGTAAACTCAGTAGAAGCATATCCATACTGATTAGAGCTAGACATGTACTGAATGCTGAATCACTTCATATTCTTTATAACTCTCTGATTTTACCATATCTATCATATTGTTGTGAGGTGTGGGGAGTTACTTACAAGAGCTCTTTACATCCAGTAACTATCCTACAGAAACGAGCCATTAGAATTATCCATAATGTTGGTTATTATGAGCACACAAACCCACTCTTCATAAAATCCAGAATTCTCAAATTTGATGAGCTTGTAGAATTTAAAATGGCTCAATTTATGTTCAAAGTATCTAAAAAGTTGCTACCTGAGCACATACAGAGCATGTTTTCTGAAAGACAAGGGGGGTATAACTTAAGGGGTCACTCAAACTTAAAGATCCGCAGTTTGCGAACAACAAGAAAAAGCTTCTGTATTTCAATTAAAGGTGTAAAGTTATGGAATAAGTTAAATGAATACTTGAAACAAAGCAATAGTTTAATACAATTCAAAATAAAATATAAGGAGGTCATTTTCAACAGATATAGACTTATGGGTGAGAGAAAGCAATAATGTGTGTATTGAAGATAACAACTTGGTGTTAGGGTTTGGAAAGACAAACCAGCATAATAAGGGAAAATGAATATGTAAATATTAGTAACTGTTGGCTGCCACTTTGACCTTGATTTTTTATTTTTATTTTATTTTATTTTTTATTTTTTTGATGGTAGGACTATAAAGTTTTCATGTGCTTAGGGGGTAGGAGTTAATAAGTTCTCACTTCTTCCTACCCCATTTCGACTATGATATGTTAACTGAGACAAAAACACTGTATACTTTCTTTTCTTATTTTTACCTTTTTTTATTTGCACTTCTTGTTACTGTGCACTATCTTCTTTTTATACTTGTATCATGTTCGAATAATTTTTATTATTATTATTATTATTATTATTATTATTATTATTATTATTATTATTATTATTATTATTATTATAGTTATTTAAGAAATTTAGAAATACTTACCATAAGACATTTTAGGACTCTTCGGTGAGAGAGACAGACATTGGACACTTTGTTGCATTTAAGGAGGATTGAAACATTGAATTCACTTTAAATTCTCCTTCTTTTCCCCACCAGTGCGTGCACATTCAGATCCAAAACTGTGTGCACACATATGGGCCAAAATATGCATTCTATCTGCCAGATTTTCTGAGCCATACCGGTGCCTGTTCCCCCTTTCAAATCTCAGAAATGGTGTCAGTAAAAAGACTTTTAGTTCCATATAGCCACGGCTATACAGTGCCGAGTACATGCAGCTATACAGGGTCTGCCCACTTGATTTGCAGCCAGCATACAGTATAGTCACTTCAAAATTCTCCATGATGTACTTAACATTCAGCAACATTCTGGAAAACATTTCTTTTTTTTACCTCTGAGAAAAGCAAAGACATCACCTACCCATTTCTGAATGCCAAGAGCGCACAGTCTTGATTAAACAGGTGTGATTTTTTAAATTATGATTCTTACTCCTTGATGTTATTTTCAGGTCAACCCAATATGATGGAGCTCTCTTACTTACAATGGTCGAGCCACAAGTTAGGAGTACCAGAGTTCAACTGCATGATACAAAAAAAAATCCCTCAGTTACACCCAAATAAGAAACTGCAGCCATTTGTAACACAAATTAATAGAAATAAGCACTTTAGCATTTTAAGAGACTGACTAAAGACTAAAGTGGATTGCTCCTGTCTTACAACAATTCCAGTCTTAAAACCTTTCATAGTGGATCATGCAATTACTATTTTTCTTTACACTGCTGTGAGTTTTGTGTTACACAGTTATTCACACAGACATCTATGGGTATTTGCAGGTGTTACCAGAGGCAATTGGAGATAGCAGTACTGTTTTTCAGTGCAGCCTGGGGTACTTTCAGCAGAAGTATCATAATATATCTGCTGGAATAACTGCGTAATGCAAAATTTACAGTGATGTAAACATTTACATAATAGTCTCCACTTGAACCTTCATGAAACCTTTGGTACTGAAGTTGTTTAAAGACAACAGCAATCAACTTTGGTCTTGACCCTGTTCAGACTAGCCATTTGCTCAACGGACATTTGGACAGAATTAAACTATTTTTCTGAACTTAAGTCATTCAAAGAGCAATCCTCAACAGGTAAGGTATTATTTGTTCATAACCCTTTCAAAGACAGGTTATAAACTTGCTGCCTTTCATGCTAGAGTGTTAGACTAAGATTTAAACTAAGATCATCTTATGTTGAGAAATTATGGAGTTGTAGCTATTTTTGTAAAACCTTGAAAAAAATGAAAAAAACGTGATTTCATGCAATATCACATAATGTCACCTTCTGAACATGTGTTGGGAATGACTCTCAGCTACTGCCACATTACATTTTAGCTCAATATTTGTAAAGTGTGACTGTGCCTCAATATTTGACAGTCTTACAGTCATTTTTGTGTTGCCTAATGTCAATGGGTTGTAGCAGCCATCGTCAATTAAATTTACTGCATAAGGCAACCAGTTTTACATGTAGATCCAATAATTACTTTCTGAGAGTTTGTGGGGATTCCAGTTTGTCCCTCTGTTAATCACCTGTTTGCAGCTTCTTGAGTGGCAGGGCGGAGCCAACAACCCACAGCTGTTTCCTGTCAGCTAATGATCCACATGGGTATTTAAGGCTGAGTGAAACCACAACCTGACACTGGAACATTGGATACCTTATGGTACTCAGTAGGCGGCCTCTATGAGTTTCTTTTCTGAAAGATATTTACTAACTTTGTTTCTCTGTGTGATCATCGCAGCCCTTGACTCCTGCTGTTGCTGTTGCTCCTTTGGTCATCTCCTCCCTTGTGTTTCCACGTCTCTGCCTCCTGAGCAACCTCTTCCTGGAAACTGACAACCAAAAGCTGCCTGTAAACAACAAACCAAACATCAGCCACTCAGCCTCTGGTTCTGACCTGCCACTCTCTATCTCATCCACCAACTACTACTCACCTGGAAATGTCTCGCCATCTCCTCTGGTCCTGGAAACCTTTCCCCTCCCCTCCATGCTTCCGAACCACATCCACACAGTAAACTACTGTCTTGTTTTCCTAATCTAAGTGGATATTAATTCAAGCATCAAACTCACCATCTCCTGTCCTTCGCAGATCCTCCCGGTCCACTCTGATACATACCAACTTGAAAATAAATCCTTACCTTTACCCAACCTTGTCTATGACCTTTTGGGTTTCACTACTTAAACTCTGGATATAAATATCACAACCTTGTCATTAAAACTAATTCAGCAGTTCATGGTATATTTTGCCAACACAAATAGAGTTGACGCCAACAGTTAATGCTGAAGTTTTAAGCAAAAACTTGTGCAATGACTGACATGTAAAGGATGGGGTGTGAAAGGCTCTCACATACAACCACACTAAATTTGAGCAAATTCTCTGTAAAACTGACTAAATTAAAGCCATTTTAGTTTTTTGTAAAAATCAATTGGCTCTGGCAACTGACTTTAGTTGTCTTGACTTTAGTTGTCTCTAAACGTTAATCAGTTGCAGACGTAAATATATTTCTTAAAGTTTATTTAAAATTAATTTAGTGATTCATGAGATGTTGACTCTAAATATTTAATAGCAAATTTAACACAAATCTTGTGCAAAACTGTTAGCAATCAGATTCTGTGATGTGGAGCAGTTTGTACTTAGTCTTAGCTCCATATCTGTAAAATTGAATTAATTGTCATTTTTGTGCTTTTAAAGATCAGTTTTTTTTGTGAAAGGGCAAAACCATTACTGCTTCACTTAGCTGCAGTGGGCAATAAAAGATTTTTGTCCATGCACATTGTTTGCACAGCCTAAACCACGAGGAAATGCCTAGCCTGATCAATGAAATGTAAATGTCTGAGGCACAACTGCAATGAGACTCTAAGACAGTGGTCTCCAATCTTGGTCCTCGAGGGCCACTATCCTGCATGTTTTACTTGTTTCTATAAAAACAAGTCCAAGCCCTCGAGGACCAGGCTTGGAGACCACTGCTCTAAGACCTTGAGGTCTTAAAAAAGAAATATACGGGATTGTCATTCCTCAACTAAATGATTTCCACACAACTCCTCCAAAGAGAAACATTCTGTCAGAGGTATAAATGGCTCTGAAATAGCAAATTAACTCTGCACAATAAATATAACAAAAGTTTAGATCTGCCATATCACAACCTTGAATGTTGGCCAGTGCCAAAATGTAGATAGTTTTTCTTTGTGTCACCAACAGTGGCTATTTTAGTCAGCACTGCAAGAAATACATGTAGAGCCTTTCCTTTGCTTTGAAGAGACAACTTTTAGTTTGTAACTAAGTTTTAGTTTGTAGAAAATGATCTTCGCTTTAAGGTCATTTCTTACACATACACACACACAAACAGCCCCTTTTCTACAACCATGAATCAAGACAGGTGCTTCCATTATTCTTTGTCAGGGAGGAACAATGGCTCAGTCTTGATTCACACATCTGGTACCCTGGCAGCAGTAATATACAACAGCTTCCTTTGGGAGAGAGAGGAAAAAAAGAGAAAGAAATGGAGTCCATTGTTTTACCAACAGTAAACAGACCACTGGCCTTATAAAAGGCAGTTACAATTAATCAAACAACACAAGCTGAAAATCAGGTCTGCCACAAATTAAACATAGTTAAAAACATTATTTATTATGTTTAATTTCATTATTTTATTTTTGGTTTGACAACTACTGACACCTGAAATACTTAGTTGATACATGATGTTCAAGTTGCTGGTAGCTGGTGTCATGAATGACTCTAAGTGTGTTTGTTGCATGTGGATTTCTTCTATTTTTTCCCTTTTCATTAATTTTTTCTTCTTTCCTGTTTGTTTTTCCTGTTTTTTTCTTTCTTTCTTTGCTGAACAGGGAAAAAAGCTACCACTAACTCCGCCATAAATTAGCTCAATATTTGCTTCTTAGTCATTACTTTTCACCTTTTATTTTGGATTTTAATTTTCCATTTTTTGCCATCACCAGTCATCGTGCGGCAGAACCCTACTGCCTTGTCATCTCCTTTTCAGCTTGGGCATGCGAATGCATGCTTCTCAATCAGTGACTGGGTTTGGAAACAGGAGAAGCCATGCTCACTGTGGTGAAAAAAATCAATAATGAGCTTAAGCACTCAGCCATATTGTTCTTGCTCAGTATCACTCAGATGCATCTGCAGCGCGTAATTTGCTCACAGAGCTCCCATTAACAGTCAGCATGAGAAGGTCGGCATGTGAAGGAAGGAGGGGGAGATGGGTTTTTGATGGATCAGACATTTTGTGAAGAAGGCAATTTCATATTCTGTTAGGAACCTTCACATGATTTGGTTAGCCAAGTTAGCTGACTTAAAGCAATTTTACTTTTGGCTTTGACACCAGAGGCTGCTTGGCGGTGGAAATGCTTTGCTCTGTCTTTTCACAGAAAGAAGGCGACAGATTTGAGTTTGGTTTGAGACCTTTCTGTGCAGAGTTTGGATGTACCCTGCCTTCTGACTGCTGAAGTTGGCTTCCAGCATCTCATAACCTTGGACAGAATTTAACAAGTGTTTAAAATGAGTGAGAGAAATAAATGACTCTGCATAATCTTATTGCGCAAACAGTGTACGTCTCTTGATACGTTCAGGTTCCTTCTTTCCTTCCTCTTCCTCCCTTCCCCTTCTTGCTTTGTAACACAGTTTGAAAGCTGACCTGAAGCTCTGGGTTCACCCTGCAGATGGAGTTGTTCCTCACTACAGGGCAGCAGGTGGACACTGTTGTCTCCAATCTTGAATGTCACCTGGTGATCGGTGGTCTCAGTGCGCTCCAAGAGATTAACTGTGTGTTTGTTCTTTGAGTTAAATCTATGTTTTACTTAGCTTGTAGAAGTCCCTCCATGTGACCATCTCCTTGTCTGCTGTGTCAAACCACTGTGGACTGTTAGTTCTTGCCTCCATCTTCCTGGAAACAACATAAAGAAATGAACTCAGCTTGCTCAACCCAACACCTACCTGCTTGTTCGCTCTCCTCCATCATCCTCCTCATCATCCATGGCCTTCTCCGTTCTTATTTCCCTGGAACCCTGGATCCCTTGAGCCTTCAAAAGAAAGACAGAGAAGTACGATTTAACATCAAAATACTTGCTGGAATTCCTGTGTTCAAACTAAATGTGCCTGCACTATCCTTTCACAGATGTCTTCTCTTGAAGATCACTCCTCCTCTTTTGGTGTATTGTTTAATAAATATTTTATTTACCTATTATTTGTGTCCTGTCCAAGTGGTCAGCAATTTGGGGTCCTTATTTGCAAAATTATAAAATCATGACAGATACTGCTCACACTAACTTCATGCTGAAGGATATTCAGCCAATACCAGTCAGAGGCCACTGCTTTCCACCATTTTTTGTTGTTGTTTTAAATACATCTGATTTACCTGCTGAATTAAATTGAAACCTAAACAAAATGTTCAGTTAGAAAAATTGTTTGTTGGTTAGAAAAAAAGTTGCAAACTCTCTAAACTATGCAGACAGCTTTGATGTCTAACAAGCTGAAAGAAACACTAGACACTTTTGTCTTTGAGGCAGCCGAAAGAATGCATGTTTGTGTCTGTAAAATATTACAATTTTTTACATCCACTGATTCCGGAAAAACAGAGCAACACCGTTTTCTGGGACGTCTCAATCATTGTTGCCTGTTTTGTTTTTATCACCCGCCGCTGAAGGTGAATTGTGACAAGGTTCTTGTCCGTGTGTGTACGTGGAGTCAGTGGAAATTGTAGTTTTACAAAACTCTCATTTTTATGTCCTTTCAGCTTCAGGTTCAAGCCAGTTTATTTAAAAAAAAGAGCAAACTATTATTTCATAAAACAGACAATGCAGAGTGAAAAGACTGAAAACTCCAGCAGCACTGTCATGTTTTCCAGATGACGTGACTCTAATTAATAAAGATGTGTTACTTTCTGATCTTCTCTCTCTCTTAGACTTGTCTAACCGTTGCTGTCTATCTCTGCTTTTTACCTGTCTGTCTCACCTATACTGTCTACTTACCTCATTGGAGAAAACTCATTATCTTAGTGGCAGATTTTTGTCCAAGTGAAAACGAAATACATTTGTCTCAAACCGTGTTGATTTCCCAGTAGCACTTCAAAGACTTCCTGTCGTCGAGACAGTGATCAAGAGTTTTATCATTCAGTGCTGCTGCAGAGTGATCAGTCTGCATTTGTGTGGAACTGTGCTGTTGACTAGAAGGGGGGGTGAAGATTAGAGTGGAAGATATATCTTCCTGAATAATCTTTCTCCTCCGTTATACTGATGAAAGCGGGGGGAAAAAAAACTAAAAATCACAGAGCTTACCTTGTTTCCTGTGGTGGTATAAAAGTGATGTGCTGCATCTTTCCGTAGCTTTTCCATAAAAGGTCATCAAGATTGAGAGATTTAGGGAGTTTTTCAGTTTTGCTTCCGGTCCGTGCTCATTAACAAAGACATTTTATGACCTCATGGTACAAAACGAATTGTCCTCTAAAGTCATTTATTGCTCTCATCTCCAGGGGGAAGCACAGTTTGGTTTCAGTTAGCACTTAAAATGTCTGGAGATTTAATACAAACCAACAGGGCTGCACTCTGGGAAAAGCATTTGCTTTGAGAGCTCCCAGTAGATCTGTTTAGAAATGGATGACAGTCGTAACGAAGTTTGTAGCACCTTATATTTCAAATTCTTTGGACAGTAAAACAACCTGTATCATAGAATGTGTGGCCTTCGGTCTTGTTGGCTGCCTGCTGACAAAGTCTTTGTCCTTCTGCCTTTTATTTCCCTCTGTCTTTATTGCCAAATGCCAAGAAAATGGGTGTCATCTAAAATATGAGTAATTTAATCAGTTTTTGATTGTTTGAACTGCAAATCATGTCAAAAAGTGATCAACATTTTAAATATTGTTTTCTATTTTTTACCTGATTATTAACTTCAGTTCCACCAAACATAAACTCAGCTGTGTTATATGGTGGTGTATACTTCTGAAAAAATTAATGTATTTGTAGATGACATTCACAAAGCCCACTCCACGTGCTAACAAATCATGCCAGATATCACAATCTGACATGAAGAATACACACAACGTCAATTCCGAGGCTTGACCAAAATGGCTAAACTCTGTGATTTAGACAACTTAAAAAAAACTCATCTGTCCAATCTACCAATTAGGTACAGCATTTTACAAATGAGTTATTGCTTTCTTGTCACTGGTTAGAGACTAAGTCAGGTTAAATTTCACTTTTGTGGACTAAATGAGCAGCAAACCAAATAAATTAGTACAATAAAATCAACATTAAAACAACTAGACACAGACACGTTGATCAGTCCTGTAACAGTAAAAAACATTGAGTGAGGATCAGTTTCTTCATTTCATAGTGATGTTGTCCTGTGGCGTCCTTCTAATGAACTCATTTTAAAGTGGCAAGTTGTCAACTGCTAATAATGCCTCTCCTGCTGAGTGTTTAAGTTGTTCAGAGGAACTAAATTAGTCAGCTGTGATTGATGCTTCAAAGAAGTCTCACTGAGGCCCTGTCTGACTTTATGTTTATGTATCGCCTGTGTCTGATTGTGTCTGTTCATTTGTCTGTATTGTTAGCAAAATATCTTATGAACCAGTGGATGGATTTTAATGAAGCTCTCAGAAAGTAACCGCTGGATGATGGCCTGGACGACTGTACAATTTCATGTGGTAGTAGCTGAGAGTCCTTCCCAACGCACACTCCGAGTCCTAACTGATCGCAGGAGATCTGTTTATAAATCTTTTCCACTACCTGTTGATAGCTGATGAACTTTTGGAGTCACCTCAATTCAAGATGGCCAGCACAGCTAATCAACATTTGCCAACACAAAAGTGACTTTAACAGTCAATTTTACAGATTTTAGGCTAATACTGACGTGGTAGTAGTTGAGAGTCATCCTGAACACATTATTTGAGTACTAACACATCTTGCAAGATCTTACAATGTCACATGAGATTGTGTATAAAGTCATTTATAAGGTTCAGCCAAAATGGCTGTAACTAATTTTGTGTTTTTATGATGTAAAGCACTTTGAACTGCCTTGTGCTTGACTGATTGACTGAACTCTGGCACGAAAGGTAATGGACGATATGCCATTAATTAATGTTTCTCATTTGCCATATATACTGTGTAAACATGGTTATTTGTGTTACTACCTGAAAATGAACCACATGGTTAAATGGCTTAAACTGCATTACAACTGATGTCACATATATAATAAATACAAGTAAAACCTTATTTTATGCCTAATTTTTCTACAGAGACTCATACTTTTACAGAAACCCCCAAAGACACATTGTGTTTTATCCTCCCAACAAGTGTAACTCTTAAAATAATTTTAAACATAAACCAATAAATTGGATTGAATTAATTTTCTCCTTGCACTTCTTGCATCGTGGAGAAGCCCGCATGTATATATAGTGCAATCAGGTAATATAATCATACTCTCTGCAGGGGAGTGTTTCCACCCACTGAGGCGTATAATTGTATTACACATCACGAGTCCATCTGACTGCAGAAACTTTTTTTTTTTTGTTGAAATAATAGCATTGTATTTCATGTTTCAGCCACACATCGTTTGTGTTATTTCCATATAAGGCCAATTACAAACGATTCTTATCGAGGAGATGATTAAATTTCAAATAAATGTGGTGCAAATTTTACAGCAGAGAATATTACATGTTGTCAGGAGTGTTCTAGTGTTTGAGAAGCCTCTGCCAAAGTTTCTTATGAGGGCACATTTCATTAAACAGTGTGACTCCTCACTTACTTCCTGCATCTCATCGACACATCTGACTGAGCTGCCTCCTGCAAAGTTGCCCCATAGATCATTTTGAAGAGCTGTATCTACTTATAAAACACAGTCTTTAATGTCAGCTAGATTTGAACTGTGAAAAATTGCGTATTTTCTTTTCAAAAGTGGTAAAAGAAACCACCTTTTACCTGCTGCTTCAACAGCAAATGCATATGGATGTCACAAAAGCGAACAATTTTGTCTGGCAATGGTAAAATAGAACCAAAGTGGGATGTTGCCACAAACATAAGGAGATTTTTACCTTAAAATGAAAAAAACAAAGCTACTGCTCAAATCCTTTGGTTAGTCAAGGTTTCTGTGACAAAGAAAAGGAACATGAAGCAAAGGTGTGGTTGCACCCGGAGAGACCCTGAGGAAAATAGGAAACTTGTTAAATTTTTATACAAAAAGACAGTGATGCTTAGAATGTGGAATTGAAAGCACCACCTTCAGTTTGCATCTCTCAAGATGCACCCGCCCACCCTCTAAAGAATATTGCAATTTATTAGTAAAGCCAAAAGTTCACTAGGCTGCAACTGTTGGAGACTACTTGGGAACTCAAAATTGCAAGAAAATTGTGAAAAAATAGACATTTTTCAGTTGCAACCTCACTTTATTCTGTGTGTGAGAGACTAAAACTCTAACAGAAGTACCTCCTAAGCATGTCATCCAGCTCTTTAGAAGCCTGTTATTGACCCAAATATTTAAAGCCAGTGTGTTAAAGCAGGGGAACATCCAAACCATGCACGATAGTGGTGCAATTCTGCTGCTCGTGCCCATCTTGTATTTGTGTTTTTTTTGTTTTGAGTGGCCAATTTTTGAAAATTATTGAATTGTTTTCATGTACATGGCTTGCAAAGCTGCATTCCAGGCCATGCACAATAATTCGTAGCCCACCTCTGTCCACATTTTACCCATCTTGGCCCACTTTGTATTCACCACACTTAAACCAAATCTTCACTTGTTGTTGCTGTTTTTGTACTAGGAAAAGTTAGCATCACAGCAATGGCTACATGACAGTGCAAACGTACCTGTTTAAAACTCCCATGAGCCACAGCTTTGAAAGTAAGATGAGATTGAGATTGTTTCTATTAATTTTCTTTGGCCTTGTCCCAATTATTCAAGCAGACAATTAGACTTTCACCAAGGAGGTTAGGTTTTCGTTTGTTTGTTAGCAAGATTACTTAAAAAACTAATAAACAGATTTTGATGAAATTTTCAGGAAGTGTTGGGGTTGTCGCAAGAACCAATTGATTAAACTGTTTTTTAATGACTTTGGCAGAGGTTTGCACTCTCCGAGTTCTTCGAGGTAATGTAGAGTGTGTTACTTAGTTTCACTATTGGTGTTTCTGAGAATGTTGCATTTTTCCAGCAATTATTTGAAATAGGCACCAGCTCCCCACAACCTGGAAAGGAGAAGCTGGTAAAGAAAATATATAGATGGATAACAATTCCTCCAACAGAGAGTGATATTCCATTTGCATTTTCTATACATGTTCCAGCATCAAATCAAATGAAATCAAATCAAGTTTTATTTGTATAGCACATTCCGTGCACAGCAACCCAAATGTGCTCTTCAGCAAGAACAAAAATGCAATGTGAAAAATGTATAAAACTACATATGCACACAAAATAATTCATTAAAACACACACACAAAAAAGAAATAAATAAACTGTATTCTATTGTTTTCTGCTGCAGACCCAACAGGCTGTTAATAAACAGCTTTTATCCACAAGCTGCCAGGATGATGACAGTGAACTAATAACTTTTACTATCATCATTTTACATGTACCTTCTGTATTACATTGCTCATGCCCATACTGCTGTAATTTTTAAAAGTTTTTATAAATGTTAGTATTTATTGCACTGTTTGTAGCTGGGGGGGAAGATGGTATCTAGTTTGTTTTTGTATGAAAATACCCAAAGAAATGACAATAAATCACATCTTGAATATGACCAAGTTAGTAAAAAACAAAGTTTTTTTTTTTGGCAATTTATTGAACGTATTGAGTGGTAGCATTTGTTGTGTGGAAACTAGTACTGGATTTATCTCTGTCCCCCCCCTGGAAATTTGTTCTCAATTTTATGAATAAAATCCTCTCAGTGATAAACTTTACCCATTGTGTCTTCGCTCCTGTTTTATTATGATCTGTCCACCTAAATCTGTGAATCTGTGAACATGAATCCAAAGAGCAAGAAACATGTTCAGCTGAAGGCCTCTGATACTCAGTTTTATGTTAAAGACTTTTTACATTTTTCAGTGGAAGTCAAATTAACAGGGCTCTATGAGGTCGGAGTTTGACAAATCTTCCTAAAGAGGTATTTTGAATCTAAATGAGGTTTTTGATTTGCCTTTAAATCATATAAGCAATTCTGGTCTGACAGCTTCTTAATGGTCATTTACTAATTACTTTAAAAACTGTGAAAACAGCTGCCTGAAATATTCTACTTTCTTCTTAAACACTACCAGGCTGAGAAAAAAGAAGAGGAGACAAAAATAGTCCACTTGTTTTTGCTGAATCACATGTACTATAGATTACAGCATTGTTTTATTGTTTTTTTGCTGAAACCCATGTTTGTGTAACAGGCAGTACTAGACAATTTGGTCCTAGAGCTTCAACCAAAGAAATTAACCATGTCTCCTGGGAAAAATACAGAGAATTATTAACATCCCTTGGCATTTATGGTACATTTACTCAAAGTCCAAAACAAAGAATTTTCTAAAAGAATATATAGATGCACAGTGTATTTACATTCTGTATGAAATGTGTAGCTTTAGTCAAGCTTTGTGAATTTTCAATAAGCTGGAGCAGAGCCAAACAGAGCTCACTGTGCTGAAAACAGGAGTTTGTCATGCATGTGTATGAACGTGCCGATAAGAAAGGGAAGATGATGATGATGGTGAACCTTTTGGTTTGACCTTTTTAATGTTCTTCTGCTTCCACCCATGGTGTCCAAACCACTTCTTTGTTTTTATAGAGGCACTTTATGGAAATGTTGAGCTTTATTTATTGATTTATTTTTTTAAAAAGTGAATAATCCAGTTTTAGTGAGGAAAGAAGCTGTTGACACGACTAGTAAAGACACTCGTCAGTCTTATTGACCATTTTATAATTTTTGCAGTTTCTATACACGACAAAGTAAAATGTAATGAAATAAAAATTAGATTAAGCAAACTGAACCATAAAAGCCTAGTCAGCATGACTTTCATTCCAGATATTTTTCTACCTTTATGTTTTAACACTTATGAAAACAGCTTTACTGAACATTGTATTGTGAATTTAAGGACTTTTTATTATAATGCAACTATTCTATTCATTTGTATTGACCAAACTATCCTTCACATCAAAAAGCCGTGAGCACAACACCTAAATGAGCCAGGAGCATTTGTTGACAGCTGTATGGAACTTACAAAGTACCCATCGTCAATCTCATTTGTCCTGAAGATAATTAATTATTTAATACCACGTGGGAAGGTTTCTCTCAGAGAGAAAAGATAAATCTGTTCACATCTACCTAAATAATTTAGCTTTTATTTCCTTTTCACACACGTTATCCGACAAACCACCTGAGATTTTTATTTTTATTTTATTTTTTTGTCTCGTGTCACTTAAAGGTTTAGGACGGAAGCCTCAGATCCACAAACACAGCGACAAAATGACAGGCAGATGCTATATCATTGTCACTCCCAATCCTATTGTAAAGTGTGCGCCTCTGGGAGACGGCCCGTGAGCTTATCTAGTCCACACACTCCTAACAACCCTGAAGCCTCACAAAGCAAGCTGCAGGGTGATGCAAAAATAAAAAATTAAAAAAAAACAGCGTGATCACAAATCTGCCACCTCCTCTCTGAGTGTGCATAATAATCCACACCACATTTCACAAATATAACTGCTTTTTTTCCACTGGAGCAGAAACAGTTCCCTCAGGGATTTGATTAGCTTGCTAAAGTAAATATCTGACATTCGTATTTCCCTCCTTGAAAGGACGAATATGTACACATTTACAGACTTTGAAACCATGTTCCCCTAATCAGTTTCAACCCACCGCAGTAAATGAACTCTGCAGGAGTATCTTAAGAGGGAAAATAAAGTATCTCACACACGCACACACATATCTGCTTGTTTTAATCCAATTTATTTGGTACTGTTAGCGACCAATAGGTAATATCAGTCTAGGAAAAACAGCTAATAGAGAGCTCTTGCTGTGAAGATTCTACTTTCTTTCTAATACAAAGATCTCAGAGCTTTTGTTGAAATGTGAAACGCACTCAAAATGTCAAATGGTGGCTGTTATGATCAAAATGCAGTTCGACTGTGAGCATTGTAAACAGCTGTATAATCCATATGACAGATTTAATTAAAAAAAAAACAGTAGAATGGGGATTTCACCAAGGTAATTTAAGGAAAGCACTGCAAGGAGTAAATCCACCTGACCAAAAACAAGGAGAGGGGCTTTAATGTAATTCCTACCCAATAATAAATCATACCTGACAGAAGTCTAAAAAATTAATTTCATCCCAGTTTTATATCATGGCCAGTATTTAATCCTTGACTGAGGATGTACCGGAGGGTAACAAAAAGTTGAATCTATTATGTCTGAACCACAAAGGAAAAACTTGCCCAAAACAAACGCGATGAGAAGCTCCAACAGCCAAAGAGTCAAAAGGCAAGAGAGAACACAGAGAACAGGACCCACAGGGACTTAACAGAAAATTCTATAAAGCAGGAAGGTTAGAAGACGTTTCTCTAAGATCTGATTTATTTTTTTTAGTGTTTCTGATTGAAACTACATGAATGGTTGAATCCTCACTATGCAACGTGGTGTGGGAATTTTCCTGTGATCAGTCTCACTCTCTGAAACTGTAATACACAACTGCCAAGTCATGTGCACACACCATATGTCACAATTCATGACGCTTTTCCCTCTAATGTTTTTTTTTATAAATACTTAACAGCTCCTGTGTTTCCCCTAACCTGCAAAACATTGGTTTTGATGTGAGGATAGTAAAGACCAAAGAAAATGAGATAGCAAATTAAAAAAAACAACATAATTATGTATTGTTAGTGTGGTATTTGAGTCCACATCCAAAAGCAACGATATTAACAATGAAAACCCCATACCTGATTTTTACATATATTATATGTTTCCAAAGGTGGTGGGGTATTTTTGACAGGATGGCATGTTTGGAATACCCTTGTTACAAGGTGTTCATTCAAATAATATGGACATATGGGACTTTCTATATTTATTAATAATTTCAATATTGTGTTTTTGCAGAAAAAATAAGATTAAGCCATCAAGACCTCTAAGGATTTAAATAAATATGTAATTAAAATGCCTTAATGAGGCACCTTTGCCAAATAAATGTGTTTCTAATTCATGTTTATTCATATGTGTTTTTTTTTAATTAAAAAAAAAAAGCAAATTCTTGCTGTGCTATTTGAGATGCAGTCACTGCCTCGGTGTTTTCCCTCCATGCCTTTGATTATGTTTCTTATTGTCTGCAGAGGAAGATATGCTGATTTATTATGCATTATATTTTTCAAAGTCAACAAGGTTCTGTATCGTCTCTGAACTCTACACGGTGTAACCTGAAACGGTTCCAGCTCTGTTGCTGGAAGAAGTGCTTTTGCTTGAAATGTTTGTTTCCCTAAAATAGCTGTCATTTTTGATTGCCACTTACAGTGCTTAGTCATGATTCATGCACTCAGAAATGAAATGACATTTGGCTTTTGATTTCAAGCAATGTGAATAACGTCTACATGACAAAAATCACTCGGCAAACATGATTCTGCTCATGTGATGTTAACCTCCACTGTCAGTTTTCCCAAACTGTAACCCCAATCCTTTTTCCCCTGTCCTAAATTCTTTCACTTTGAGGATAAAGCATGGGGTTTTGAGAGCTTGGAGATTGGAAAACTTTTTTTTCATCCCTTAAGTACAGCAGATTGATCCGGTGATGACCTCGTTGTGTTGGGAGAGCAATGGAAGCCAGTTCAGGGACATGTTCTGATGACGATCCCTGGAGTGCTTACAGCCTGTAGGTGGAGTGTGCGCATAATAAGGCACATGCACACCGAATGAACAGCACTTTCCTAAAATCTCTGTGGAAATGTGTAGTCAGCTTTACAAGCAAAAATATTTTTCAGTTTCTTTCTTTTTTTAACTGCTCTGAGCTTTTGACTTGAGCGCAACACAATGGAATAGTTGGCATCTTGTCAGAGTTTTAAGGTTAAATCCCAGCACAGTTTTGTTTTCCTGTGTCAGATCAGTGAGTCAGACAGTGAAAAGCTTGAACGCCTTGTAGAACGACTCCAAGGAAACCACATGCGGTAGTTGTGTGGAATAACTCACAAACATGTACGCTATCATGCACTGATAAAACAAGCAGATGGGGGCAAATGGGTGCCATTTCCTGTTCTTTTCTTTACCCCCAAGGTAATAATGTAGAGGCAGAACGAAAACAGAGCTTATCTTAGTGGTCAGCAGTCAAGAGGCGGAGTGCAGGTTGCCAGTCCAACACAGAGGCACAGGCAATCAAGCATGTGCACCCTCCTAAGGTCAAATTAGAGTCTCTGATTAACATAACATAAACATTTTTAAACTGTGGGAGGAACCAGGTTGCCTGCAGAAAATCCACTTGTGTATTGGTAGACAACAGTATGAAATAAGTAGTAAGACCTAAATGAGGAGGGCAATGAAACTGAAGTAAAAACAGAAAATTTTTTATTTTATAGAAAAGATTTATTTAAAAAAACCACAGAAATGGTTGACCTTATTTCCTCAGGCAGCTTTTTCAGTCAGTTCAGGGCTCTGACTGCACTCTGTCACGTCTGCCAGAGGGCCTCAGGCTACATATAGGCTTGAACGAGACTAATGGGCCAGACAGAACGGTGATAAGAGCTTTAAAAGTCAACAGCCAGATCTTAAGATTAGACCTCAAGGACTGGGATGTAGTGCAGTCAAAGGTACCGCACACATGAGGTTGCCTGGCAGCTGATTTATATAAAATCTATAGCTGATCAATGCATGCAGTTTGCAACTTCAGTAGTTGAAGGTATGAGAAGAAAAGCACACTTTTTTCCCCTTATTTTTCTTTTAAGGTAAATTTGTATTTTTAAAATAATTTGTAAACTACTAAAGTGTTAAGTGCTCCCGAACTAAATGTCAAGATTCTTTGCAATAAACTTTGTGTTAGAAAAGTGAAACAGCAGGTTTCAGAATTGGTTTTGCTTGAATTATGGATTAATATTTTATAAGATTCTGTTTGCCACCAAACATAACTTTAGCAAGAAGGATCAGAGGCTTTATCAAGCTGTTACAGCTGTGTATTTTCAGCACAACTTTGAAGAAAAAAAAAAAAAACACCACCATGTCTGTGATGTGTGGGGAGAAAAAAAAACTGGTCTCAACACTCTGCCTTGAGGCGCATCATTCCAGTATTTACAAAAAATACAATGTTTGCTTGAAAATGCAAAAAAAAGAAATAAGAAATTTTGACATAACTTTTATTATTATTATTATTACTATTATTAATATATGTCATTTGTTTATTTTTGCTGATGTACTGATTTCAAGGTCAAAATTTATTGGGTCTCTCTTTCATTCTATGACTGCTAACTTGAAGTGGTTTACTGGACTGGTAAATAAAATGACTCTTTGCTATTCAGTAAGTGCCTTAGCATCCATTCATTTCCTTCTTTTTAACTTATTAGAAAGCTGTTGTTTAACAACAAAGTTTCACCTAATGCCTGCAATTATTTACACAATTATTTCATTCAACTCCAAATGACTTGAGAAATCAGATCCTGAATCAGGTGTGTCCAACTCTGGTCCTAGTGGGCCACTTTCCTGCAAATCTGAGATGTTTCTCTGCTTCAACTCATCAGTGTTTAATGAAAGAGTCAGTCATGGACTTCTGCAGAACCTGAAGACAAGCTGAGGAGGTGATAACTAAAAATGACAAGGCAGTAGCCCCCTCATGGACCAGAGATTGACACCCCTGCTTGATTATTAAAGTATAATGTAACTGTTTAAACTGAATAAAAGCAATTTAAATATAAATAAATTGTAAATGTTTGCGTTATGAAATCAGTCCAGACATTTAATCTACAGGCGAATTTATACCATTAAGTTATGCCTTTTTATTTACTTATGTTAATATAGCTTTTAGGTCTTACAGAGTAGTTATACCTACACATTTTTATTATTATTAAGACAGCTTGTCTGTGGTATCCTTCTTATTGTACATAAATAAATACAGTGATTAATTAGCTTGTGGTTATTACTTCCATGGTAATATTTCCTAATCCAGCTTCAAATCTGTGGCAAAACTCAGAAATCCAGTGCTCGCACCTCACTCCCCGTACCGCGCATGCGCCAACGACGGAGCCTCCTCTGATTTGACGACCCTGGAACGGAGCACACTGCCCACTATGTTGCAAGGCTCTCCGTTACTAGCGCATCATCGTCTGCACCTGCCTACTCCGTTGTTGCGGCTGGGGAGCTGGGAGGGGTCATTATTTCGCAGGGACCGTGGGAGGAGGAGGCACATCCGACACACACCGACAAAAGCGTGTAGCCTCGGATTCAGCACCACAAGATTAAAGGAGAGCGTCCGGATTGTCACTCTCCAGGGGGGGTTCTACTGAACAGGAGGACACCATTTTTTCGGGGGGGAGTACTCCGTGTGACCGGGCGCTGCGCACAGTTTGTGGACCTGCGAGAGGCGTCATCTCCAACAGTTAAAGGTATGGAGTAGTTAGTTCAGAGAAAGAGAGAGGGAGAGGGAGAGAGGCTTGTAAAGCTGGGAGGTTTCTCCTGCTAGCAGCCCGGATAGCATTACACTTACTGCACCGACTGCTAACGTTAGCTTAGGCGAGGTCCTGTGCTCTTTTTCATTCATAATTGAGCCGTGCAGCTCGCGCGCGTGGCTGCCAAATGAATCCCCCCGCACCGAGATAACGCAGCGATTCCACAACAAGAAGAAGATGGCACGGCGTTTATTTATGTCTTTATTACCCAGCCGGACTACTGTATCCCGTTAGCTCAAATCTCAGCGTTCGCCCACTCCGCCATCCGAGCCGCACTCCCGACCACTGCTATCCAGCGAGCCCGGTGCTGAAAGCCTTTCTCCGACTCGTTTTGCTCTGGGGGGAGCTAAAAAAAGGGGGGCTGCTAGGCTAAGCTAACAAAACGCCGGTCACTTGGAAAAATTAACGGCGCGCGCACACCTGCATTCATACCTGCTTAATTACTCAGCAGCCGGCTCTTAATTGGCACTCGGTTTGTCCTGCTTTGGCGTGAGGTTCCTGCCCTCCGGTGTTTTTAATCCGTTTTATTATTTTAACGACTAATTTCTTTGTCCGGGTTTTTATTTTATCTTTCTTTTCTGTTTATCTCTTTGTTCCGCTGAGAATCATATTATGTACCCCGTGTTTGTTTTCTGCGGGCGGTTGATCTAAAAGTTACGTCGATCCGTCCTAAGTGCTTCTGGTTTGTTTATTAAAATGACGTCCCCGTTCAGCTCCGCGACGCGAAGTGGCGAAGTGATGTTACATGCCTCACCCTGCAGCTGCAGCCTCACTTTTCAGTGGGCTTAAGATTTCCATTTGTTGCCACTTCTGAGCGTTTCCTTGAGACTTCGAAGCAGCCAGTTCGCTCATTCATAGCCACTGTGTGAGAAAAGGGGAGTGCAAAGTGTAAGATTTCCTTATGGGACATATAGTGTCATGCTGCATGCTCGAGCTGTTCTTGTCCACTGGCTCCGTCTGAGTCAACAGTAACTCGGCTGTAATGGGCTTGAGTTTGAGTCGCTCGAGCGCGTTCTGGATTTGCCAAGGCTGTACTGTAACAGCAGGAGTCAGACCAAAGCATGTCGACCCCAGTGCGGGCTGCCACATTCCCTTCCTGTAACTGGAGACCCAGGATCACAGGGGCCTTGTAGAGGTCACATAGCTGAATATAGAGTCCGAGCTCTTGACTGGCAAGGAGGTGTGCACAGCCTTGCTGTCGTAGGCTGCACGGATGTGTGTTTTTCTCTTCCACGCGTTCGTCATTGTCGCCTGCCGTCCAAAGCAATGATGGTCGTTTCTAGCGTTAGCAAACTGTCTCGTGAACCACTGGATGTATTTTTGTTTGATCAAAATGTTCAGACAGTAAACATAACTTTTGGACTTCAGGATAGCCAGCACTGCTGATTGGCCTGAGCAGACAAGACCGGCTATAACTCGGCCAGTTTTACAGATATTCAGCTGAACGTCAGCCCCAGCATACGAGCTCTGATTCGAAAACTTGGCCATTCGCCGTCACAGTCAAATCTGCCTGTTAGCAAAATATTTCATGAACCACTAGACAGACGTCAATGAAACTTTCAAGAAGTAGTCATAGACTGTACATCAACAACTGGGTGACTGTGGCTCAGTAGGTAGAGCAGTAGTCTTATAATCGGAATGTTGTAAGTTCGTTTCCAGCTTCCTCATGTCACATGTTGATGTGCCTCTGGGCAATGCACACCGGTCTGCGTATTGGTGTAAAAATGTATGAGGGTTTGTGAGTGCGTATGGGTGAATGTGGCTCTAGTGTAAAGCGCTTTGAGTGGTCAAAAATGACTGGAGAAGTGCTATATAAGTTCAGT
This sequence comes from Kryptolebias marmoratus, assembly GCF_001649575.2. Taxonomy (NCBI): domain Eukaryota; kingdom Metazoa; phylum Chordata; class Actinopteri; order Cyprinodontiformes; family Rivulidae; genus Kryptolebias; species Kryptolebias marmoratus. The sequence goes on from NC_051432.1 coordinate 10,260,866, forward strand.
CCATATACCATAACTGATTAATATCTGGAGCTGCCACAGCTAATTGATGCTAACCAACACAAATATGACTATAACTTAGCTAATTTTACAGATACTGGGATATACTGCTCAATATACTGTATCAGACATTTATTGTCATCGTGATATCAGTGAGCACAAAATCAGAATTGCAAATGATTGCAATAAATTGTCATATATTCATGTTATGCATGATAATAATATATTTGGTCAACCCAACAGACTCTCCCTGGCCTTAATCCCTGCTTTAGATGATGCTGATGGTAGAAGAGAAAGTGAGGAAACTATAGGTTTATTTGAAAATTGCCTATAAGTTTTTTTTTTACAATATTGTGTAGCCTAGCTGAGAAATATACCCAACACGTAATCGGAGCTCTACACATTGTACAGTATTTTTGCTTAAAACTTTGGCACAAACTGTTGGCATCAAGCAAAAATCACTCATGCGCCGCTGGACAGATTAAAGTGAAACTTTCAGCAGATGTATGTTTACTCCTGATTAACTTTTGGAGTCAACATAATTCAAGATGGCTGCCACGGTTATTTAACCTTAGCCCATACAACTCAGTCAGTTTTATAGATATTGAGCTAAATTTGGTGTGATAGTAGCTGAAAACATTCTCTAAGCACTAACACATCATAATATCTCATAAGAATGCTCATACGTTTGACAAAAGTGGCTATAACTCCTTCTCTCCTACCACAGGATGGTCTTAATTCAAAACACGAAAGGCGACAGGTCATATGCATTCCTTCAAGGATTTTCATTCTGTAAGAATGGGCAGCTCACAACAAAATGTGACAATAATATGTAAGAAAGAAGATTGCTAGTCTGCTGTATTTTCCATTTAGTGGTCTATGAGATAAACTAGGTGACACCTCCCATGACTTCAGCAGATGTGGTTTGTTTTCTTACAATCAGTGTATTAAATCATTTTACTTCTAATACAATAAAAGAAAACAAAAATAGTTGTAGAAAAACATCAAATCAGTGTTATTACTTATATTATTGTCTCATTTGTTCATGAAAGACTGTTCAGCATATCTGTTTTATTTAATGTGGCTGGCGGTCTTCTAAAACAGAAGTGAATATTTACTTTCCCTGTTTATCCAGCAAACAGTCTTAAAACAGAAAATAAAATAAAAGCTTTAAAATGATGAACAGATTTCTAAATAAGTGTATGTGGTACCAAACTCTGCCCAGAAGTCTGAAAAATGATCCAAATGACTGTTATAGTTTTCTGCATAGCAGTCCTTGTAATCTTCTGTTGAGTTCAGTGCTTTTTCAAGTGTCTTAAATAAAAACCAAAAACAAATAAAATGCTTTGTATTGTTTAAGTTTTCATAGCAATAACAAACAAATCTTTTCATAATTTTGCTTAGCAAGCACTATATCAAGCACAGAATTTGTCTTTTTCTAAATATTGACAGAAGGAAAAAAAAAAGGCTAAAGCTGTGTTTCCAGGCTGCCAAGCATGGACAGACTCTCCTCTGCCCTTTGGGAAATAATTACGTATGTTTATCACTGTCTCACCATCTGCCCAAGACTGTATTTTTAACACACGTTTAACTGTTCTACTTTTTTTTTGCTGTCATTTTACAGTAGATTAAATCCCAGTTTTGGGATTATGCTGTTACACAACACAGTTAACCACTGCTAAACATCTTTTAGTTACTGGTGTGTTTTAAATCACTGTAATCCTCTTAAAATGGTTACAAATGTATACTTTGAATTAATTCTATAAAATGAAATCAGTTCCAGCAGCACAGAGATAACAAAGCCCAAAAGAGGACGTCCATGACCGAACAGTAATATTTCAGAGATGCAGCTCAGCTGGAATGCCACATCTTTCTTCTTTCTCCTCATGTGACAAGACCAAATTGCACGCTCTGACAGCCACCTGTATGCAATCATCGAAAGGTTTTGGATCAGTTAGTGTTTGTCATTTGCAGTAGAAAGAATTCAGTTTCTTTCACTTGGAATAATAAGGAAAAAGGAAAAAAAAAGCCATAATTCATGTGTGAGACTTTTGCAATCAATGGGAGCCAGGCAGTGTTTTGTGTTCCCCGTCTCCTGGGAGAGCAGGCGGTATTGACTGACTACCATGGAACCCCTCGTTGTTGTTATGCCGAAGCATGGCTTTGAGGTAGCCATGGTTCACCCACTAAGTGGAACCGGATTGCATGTCCTCTTAGGTCCTCTTTCACTCAAACTTGTGCACGCACGCTTGATAGTTTTTTTTAGGAGATGAGGCAATAGAAGCAACAAAAAAAAAGAAAAAAGAAAACAATCAATAGTTGTAGCTTCCATATCTACAACATCAATTTTGAAAGTTCCTACCCCGAGGTTTCCATTGCTTAATGTTGCAAAGTTGAACTGCATGGACCTGACAGCAGTTTAATGAGGGTTTTGTTTAAGAATGATTCTTCCGTATTTTACATATGATGGGATGTAATAGCCTACAGAACAATATGCGGTATTGGCATATGCTTTATATGTTTAAATAATATGCAGTTTGCAAATGAGAAGAGATTCTTATTGTTTAAAGATGGCCATTATAATAGATGATCCAGCAGCGCGCTAAAGTACTGTGTCAGCATCAGTTTGGTTCAGCAAGAATGATTGAGCTTTTTCTCTTAAATTTCTCAAGCTATGCATTTTCGTTCTGCCACAACTACAAGCACAGCACCTGGTGGAAAAAAAAAGAAAAAAAAACTCTTTTAAGTGAACCTTTATGTACAACCATCATTCTCTATAGCACCGTCATTACTACAAGACAAAGCAATCTAGCCACTCGTTCTGTTACTCATGAGTCCGTGGGTGGATGTGGTTGAATATTTCTCCTAGAAGCTGCTCACTGAATGTTGTAAGACATCAGAAGTGTTTCTATCGTGAAGATAAGAAACTGAAACGAATAAAGTGCAAAAAAAAGTGCATTCTTTTTGTCACCGCAGCTTCACTTGGGTTGAAATGTCTAATCAATTGTTAATATGTTATGCAGCTTGAAACTCATATTCAGGTTACAGCTAAATTTTTAACAGACTTTTAGGAAGGCAAATGAAAGCTGCTAACCGACCTGGAGGGAGTTTTAGGTGTAGAGTGGCTTTAATACCAAGTGTGGTAAATGAAGTAGAGTTAATCTAATGTCAAGCTTTGACATTTTCTAGAAGGTCTTCCCTTTTGGTTGGACTGATCAGTCATGCTGTAAGTTTTATTGCTGTCACAGAGCCATTTTTTTTTTGTTTTGGGCTGGTAGTTTGGCAAGATACACACCGGCTCTTCAGGCTTTTATGCAAAAACACACGTCTCAAAACGAGACGGTCAGTTTCGGTTTTTTGTGATATTGCAAACTGTAGAGGAAAAAAAAAAAGCAACACATTTAGTTAATGTTTGGTAAACTCATATTTTTCTTTTACATTCTGCTACACTTCACCCATTTGAAAGTTTGTTTAGCTCATGTGAATTCACTCGGAAAATCTATGAAAGGGTCGAGTCAGTGGCCGATGTTTCTGGACAAGCAGCCAGAGAAGGAAGTCAAAAACATTAGCTCTAAATTTTTTATTAGTCAATCTTCCCAAGGCAAACAAGTCGGGCGTTGATATTTTAAAGATCACGTCTGTCTGTAACTTTTTGAAACATTGCTGTTTCTTATTTTACTCTGAAGATGTTGTTTTTTTACTTTCTACTTACCTTGGTTAGTGTATGCTGCCATCTTTTAAGTATGAGTTTTAGCAATAAAAATAAACACTACAAGTCAGTAACTTTAGTAAAGTAACTTCTCAGTGAGAAGTGTTTGAGAAAAGCATGTGCAACTTTGAGGACCATTAATATGATTTGTGACTAAGTCTTCTAAACTGGAGTAAATTCCCCCATTAAACGCCTTACATTGGGTGATTTCTATTCACTGGAGGACATAGTAGATTTGATCTCCCCTGTGGCTCTGTAGCTGCTGTATTTTTACCTCAGATTGCATTTTAGAGCTTTTTAGTTTGGGGGGGAAGAGCCAACATACCATGCTTCATTTGTATTTGAACAGACACGGACAACTTGTTTGTACCCTTTTGTTTAAAAAAAGAAAAACACACAAAGGTCACTGAAATGTTCGGAAGAGGTTTAGGGCCACGGTGATGCAAAACAACTATTTTATTTCCTCAGAATTCTGAGAAAAAAAGTCAGAATTCTGGGATTTTTTCTTTCTTTCCTTTTTTTTCCACAGTGACCCTAACCCTCTTTCATAGGATTGACTCAAAACTGACAAAAATAATTTATCACTTTTGAATCTGATTCAAGAGAATTAATAAAAACCAAACAAACAAACAAACCAAACAAACAAACAAAAAAAAACCTTATGAAACTGGCCACGACTAAACAGATGATACTTTTTGAAAAGATTGCAACTAATTTGACCACAGGGACGTGTTAAACTAAGGTGTGTCCTGTAATCAGCATCATAGGTGTCTTCGGTCATGTAATCAGTCAGTTTGCCTGTTTAAAGGGTGAAAAGTAGTCACTGTGTTTAGCACCATGGTGTGAACCACACTAAACAAGGAGCACAGAAAGCTAAGGAAGAAGTTGTCTCTCGAGCTTAGAAAGAATATTATTGACAAGCTGTCTCATAGCATAAAGGCTATAAGACCATCTCCAGGCAGCTTCATGTTCCTGTGACTACAGCTGCACTTATTATTCAGGCGTTTAATGCCCACAGGACTCTGGCCAACCTTCTTGGATGTGTCTGCAAAGGCAAAATTGATGACAAATTGAAGAGATGGATAATACGAATGGTAACTAAAGAGGCCAGAACAACTTCCAAAGAGATTAGAGGTGAACTCCAAGATCAAGGTTCATCAGTGTCAGATCGCACCATCATTCACTGTTTGAGCCAAAGTGGACTTAATGGAAGATGAGTGAGGAGGACACCAAATCATGAAAAAAAAAAAAAAAATGTGAGACTAGAATTTGCCAAAATGTATATTAACCAGCCACAAAGCTTCTGGGAGAATATCCTTTTGGACAAATTAGACAAAACTGGAGCTTTTTGCTAACAACTCTAAGCTCTGTGTTCACAAACCCAAAAAATAAACACACAAGAAAAGAACACAGTACCTACAGTGAAACAAAGGGGCTTGGTTCTGTTCTGGAGCTGCTTGGCTGCAACTGGAACAGGGTGTTTTCAATCTATGCAGGGTACAAGGAAATCTCAAGACTATCAAGGCATTCTGAAGTGAAATTTGCTCCCCAGTGTCAGAAAGCATGGTCTCACAGCAGGATAATGTCCCAAAACACACAACTAAAAACACAGAAGAATGGCTCAGAACAAAACATTGGACTATTCTGAAGTGGTCTTCTGAGCCCTGATCTAAATCCTGTTGAACATCTGTGGAAGGAGCTGAAACCTGCAGTCTGGAGAGGGAACCCTTCAAACCTGAGACAGATGGAGAGTGAGACAGCATACCTGTGGACAGGTGCAGAAGTCTCAGAGAGGGTTACAGAAACCACCCAATTTCAGTGATTGCCTCAAAAAGTTGTGCAACAAATGATTAAGTTAAGGGTATCAGTTTCGCTAGTTTTTAAACTAATTCTGTTGAAACACAACTCAAAAGCAACAATTTTTTTTAAATGATTTTTTTTGTTTGTTTGTTTCATTTTCTTTAGTGACCATTGAGGGATTTTATTTGTTTTTTTTTATTTTACAAAAGGGCACAAACAAATTAGTCTGCGTCTGTATCTGTCTCATAATTATTTCCACAAAGACTGTATCAATCAGTATACAGGTTTTCAGTCCACTTCGCAGTCTTGATGCTGAAGCACTTTCTTGTCCCTGGTTTATAATCTGACCACTGCTTTATTACTTTCGCAGAGTTCTTTTCCTCTAAACTTAGAGTTGATTGCTTCGGGTACCTTTTTTTTCTTCTGTTCAGCAGGTTTTTATTGTGGTAGTTATTCCTGAAACAAGGCCAGCAAGATATAAGAGATTTACGTTTCTCTGTCACACAAGTTTCTCAGTTTTACTTTTCTTAAAACTGTGCTTTCTTTTTTTTTTTTCTTTGTTTGGTTGCTGTTATTGTCACGTCTAATTAGCTGTGGTACATTGTTTATAATTACATCTGACTAATAAATGGACTGTCAGCATCAGAATACAGTAACAAATTTAAATAGACAGAATTTTGCAGTGCTTGAGATTGATAAAATAATGTGTATGCATAAACTGTGTCTGTGTGTGTGTGTATATATATATATATAAGTTGCATAGACAAAAAATGTTACGCCTCTTGTCTCAGAATTTTAACTTTTGTACACAGGAATGTAACAAAATCATCTCTCTGCCAAATTCCCCAAACATATTTAAAAGAATATTGTCTTCGAATTTTCTGCCAACACAAGAATGGCAAAATAAAGCAGATAAACAATGGAAGATGATGTCAGTTTGTTCAGGGCTGAGATCATCTGCTGCTGCTGGAGCGTCTCCCTGTAACATTCACTGAAAGGGTTGATGTGCATGAATTTGGAGATCTGCATGAAGGCTTTCCGAAGCCTAGGCATCCAGAGCTGCAGTCTTAGAAGAAGCAGGATCCATTTTGGCTCATACGCTTCATACAAACAAAATTTTTCCAACCCGGCACCGTAGTTTTTTCTTTTTTTGTTATTGTTGTCTGAAACACGTCTTTTGTGTAACGCAAACAAAATAAGTTAGTGCACCAGGCTTGGTAATGGTTGGCAGTGAGTTGTAGCCCTGTCGCATTGTAAATACAAAAACGGTGACGTGCAGGTTAGATGTTAGATGTGGGGAAAAAAAACCCAAAATGTCTCCTGTTTCAGTTGCAGCACGAGAGATGTGAGAAAGTTGCTGCTCAGTCTGCTACCTCAGATTGGTTTAGAAGACGGCTTTTTTTAGTTGGCTGAGCACCATCTTTTTTATATCAGGTGCTCAGTTGGCAAAAAAAGTCTTTTTTTTTTAAAGCTTGTTTAGTTTAAGAACTTCTTAAGAACCAGTTTTCTTTTTCACAGCAATAAAACCCCCACAAAGTTTTTTTATTACCACATTAAATGTATCTTCAAATATATATTTGACCCTATGATTACAGGAAAGACTAATTGCACAGCTCTATATTGCTCAGAGAATCCCTCAGGTTTAGAGGGAAGCAATAAAACGAGTTGTAATCAAATACAAATGACAGCACATTTTCCACTCTGCATTTAGATAATAGAGTTTGTGCTTACCAATGAGTTCATATAAAACAAAACAGTGTGTCCAGATGTCTACTTTCTAACACCCGCCCCCCCTTACTTATTAGCTGCTGATTTCTGATTTGTGTCTCAAACATATTTCAATAATGTTTGCATACCAACCCCGAATTAGGAGATCTATAACTGGATTTGAGTTTTTTAGCAGTAAAATGCAATATAACAACGATGCTTTGTTGTTACAGAAAAGCAAAAATCACTTTTTATTGGTTGTTCCCAGCCGTAATCAAAAATGTGTCTTGTGTTAATGGAAATTTCCAATCTCCATTCATTCTTAGCACTTTTTCATCGGAATGCATAGTGCAAAGTTAATACTGAAACTTTTTTTTTGTTGTTGAAAGCTCTAAACGTACACCCTTATTTCAAAAATAAACTCCCTGTTGGCCAGTTCTTTGCCTCCTTTCAGATCAGCACAACATGAAAAACAAACAACTTTGTTTTCGAAATTAAACTTCTCCTTTTGATAGCAGCTTTAATTAAGCGATAAAATGACCTGTAATAAAGTTTTACTAGTATCAGGTGAAAACTTAAATGAAAAAGGAGCAGACGGCCTTCACATCTCCCACGAATTGAGGGTAAAATTGCTCCCAGAGCAGACAGCATCTTTTATCATGACAATATTCTGACTGCCAAGAGTTTCACAACAGTTGTAAGGATTCTCCCAGAGCCTCCCACAAATTTATAGTCTCTATGAAAGTTTATTGAGTTTGACAAGACTGAATTGTTAATGGTATTTTTCTTGTGTTATTTGGTGGTCCTTTCAGGCTGCAGTGCATGGAGTAAAATAAAACCAGCAAAAAAATGCAACAAAAACCAGAGCTACTTTTTTATTTTATTCAGCATATGTTTATTTTTAAGGGTTACTCGCTGAATAGAATTAACATTAACATTAGAGGAGCATTAGAATAACAGCAGAATTAGAATTAACATGTGAGCAATGATGCCCTGAACTGGAAGTGGCTTTTTAAAGTTGGAGTTAATGATCCAGTGTGCGCCAACAATGCAACGCAGTGAACTGTGAGTGATTCAGGGTCATCCTCACTTGCAGTGTCATTGTTTTTCCAGCCATGAGAGATCACGTCAACATGTTCCTGGCAGTGGAAAGTTCTTTTGCTGAACTAGAGCATAAAAAAACCTCATTGGCTACAGAGATCAAACTGAAATATTTTGAGGGCTAAGTTTAAATATTCTGAGGTGGTGTATGAATAAATATGCACCGATTCCAGTTTTATAGGCCAATTTCAGTTTTTCATTTTTGGAAATTTCCTGGTTGAACTGTAAATTGGAGACGTTAAAGAGCTCTTTCTTATATCAGTGTTGGCATTAAAAAGTTCTAAAAGGGCTTTAAGTTATTTGACAGAGATATTTGTACAAAATAAAAACAGCTGAAAGGGTAACAAAGTAGGTCTTGGTAATAACTTTTTTTTAAAAACTTTTTTATGCAACTTTAAACTTTAGGCGCATTAAAGTTCACAACATTTCTGTTCTTTTAGTTTGTTTGAGTGGTAAATTATTCATCTGATCTAACACTGTAGCAGCATTTCTCAAAGTTATGAAAGCAGCAGCCAGTAAAGAGAAAGATTCAAGCATAACTAACTCCATACATAACTGAAAAAATACATTTTATGACTTTATATTTCATTTGTAAAACTTGGAGCATTTGACATCAATTTCTTGAAATTTCTTCAAGCTGTCGAGTCGTAACTATAGACTTAGAGATTTACAACTTTCTTTTTTTTACATTTTAGCAAAGATTGAAAATTATAGTTATAGTTTTGCTTATAATAGTGATTTGTTTACGCATCAGTTAGGACAATACAAACAAACTCTAGACTGTATTACTGAGCAGCAAACATCTTCTGTTTGTACCTTTCTTCACAGACATCCAGTGGTTTCTTACATTTGTCTTTTGCACACCTTACATTTCCACACCAACTGACAGTAACAATTGTGTTTATTAACACTGTAGGCTCTGATGTTTTCATTCATAAACTTTTACATTAAGATCTTTGTTTGGACAAATGCACAAAAGTGAACGCCTGTGATTAGGGTTTCTGTGCATTGGAGTTTTCTAGAGAAATTTAGAACGAAAACAAAGGGGGGAGGTATGGAGGAGACAATTAATGCGATGAAATGACATGACTCTGGTGGGTCTGGTTGTGAAAAAACAAACTGATGCGTTTTTAGGTGTTGCTCTAGTTTTTAACCGACCCTACCACCAGCCCTGAATTAGCACTGGAGTTGCTTCAGTGGATAAACCCTGTTCACCTCTTTATCCACCCCCCCTGCACACATGCTACATTGGTAAACCCGTATGGTCCCCATGGGTGGGGGAGGACCTGGACATTTATCACTTTAAAATAATTACTGCTCATGATTAGTGTTAAGGGGAAATAAAGAGAGTCAATTTATTTCTATTAGAAATGTTCTTGCTGATTCTATGCAGTCGTCAGGGTTTGTTCTTGAATGAACTGTTTGCTTGTTGACAGTTTTCCTGTGTGAACAGAGCTGCCTGTGAAAGTTAAGCTACTGCAAAGTAACTTTTATCTTTTGCCATAATTTGGCTTAGGTACTAAATAAAACAAATAAAGAAACTAAAAACTAACTTTCCCATCCAAGTTTCATTATGGCGCTTAAAATGTTGACACTTCTATATAAACAAACAGGTGTATGAATGCAACAAGCTCGGCAAATGTTCAGTTTTAGGTTTGGATATCAACACCCCTTCCTCCCACAGACCAAAAACATGCATGTTAGGTCAATTGATGACTCTAAAATTGTCCCTTGGTGTGAGTGAGAGTGTGAATTGTTGCTTGTCTCATTTGTCTCTATGTGGCCCTGTGATGGACTTGCGACCTGTCCAGGGTGTCCCCCGCCTCTCGCACAGTGACTGCTGGGGATAGGCACCAGCTCCCCGCGACCCAGAATGGAGAAGCGGGTAAAGAAAATGGATGGATGGATGGATATCAACAACCCTATGTAGTAGTCTTCATTATCCATGCTGACTTGATGCTGAAGGATGTAATCACCATCAGTCTCGTGAAGCCAGTGGGCGGTGTTAAACATACAATATTCAGAGCACGAGTACAGAGAAATGACCCCAGCAAGGACAAGCACGTTGATGTGTAAAACACCCATGAAAGACGTGCACGGGGAACACTTTCTTATTGACTTCTCGCACAAACCTCCCTTGATTAGGATGGTGTCTGCATTTAACCAAGTATATTGTCATGTTCTAAAAAGTGCTTTTAAAATCTTTCTTCAAATACACATTTTATGTCCCATTTCATTGTTGTAAAATAAGTTTTAAGTTTCTGAAACAGTGGTTTAGAAATAATTTCAGAGGACTTGGGCTACAAAAAAGAAAACTTTGGTTTCTGCAGAGTCACATTCAGAATAGGAGGCAGCGGTGATGGAGTGTAGATTACTGCTCAGTTTATTACCAATATATTGCAAACAGAGCTTTCCACTAACATCAGCTGCTCCCTGAACAGCTGGCCCCTCATTTAGGTCCAGCTGCTAGATGTTGAGTCCTTTTATAATTTAATAGTTATTAGGTTTATGAAATTTCCATTTAATGTGCATGTTTGTGCATTTATGACCACTCGGCTTTCCTTGAAGACACAACAAGCATGGTGTCGGAGATACGTGGCCGTGTCTGAGTGCTCAGCTGAGCAGTCGTGTCGTGCAGGTAAAGCAACCTTTAAAACCATAACAGCTGTCAAAATATGCAATTTTTCAGTGTTTTTGATTTAAAATCTTTTGTATGCGGGTATCATCTATGATTTAAAAAAAAAGCCACTAACTATATATCATTCACTACCAAAAGTCTACAGAATAATTTGTAATAAATAAGTGAATCAGCAAAGTCCCGTTTTGTTGCCAACAAGTAAGGGTTGTTTGTTTACATTTGATTGACGAGTACACTTTGGGCAAATCGGTAAAAAAAATCCTTGGATGTAAATAGAATCAGAGGTAGAACATTGGAATCAGAGGCACCAGGTCAAAGAGAAAAGGTAAAGTTTTTCTCTCTTAAAACAAGATAAAGAGACAGCGACTAAAAGCTGTGAAGAGAAGAGTCAACAGAAGATACTCTGCCTCTACAAACACTGAAACAAGCATTTGGATACTTACAGCAAACAAACTCAATTCAATTTGGCAGCTGAAGTGGTTTGTTTTTAAATGTTGTGAAATTGTTCATAACTGTGTGTATTATGGTCCCACAGGAAGCCCACGTATGGTGCAGGATTAAAGACGTGTACTCACTTCTGACCTATTTATAGTAGACAAGTTAATCCCAGACACTAAACCATGACTGGACTGCCATGAGATTACAACACGCACCAAGTAAAACATCTAAGCTTTGAAAAATAGTTTTATTCTTCTTTAAGGATTTATATGCAACCACAAAGAATGCTGTGACACCTTTTATATGTACAGCATTTCTTAAGTCCAGGGCTTTTCATGCTTATTGCAGTAAATGCTTAGAAAATCAGGACCTAATTTCTGGTATAAGTTTAATGCCACAATCGGCTCCAAACTAGTTACTGGCTTGTAAGTTTTTGGTAGACGTTTACCAAAAGTAATCTCGACATTTTAAGATGTTCCTTCCTTTAATTAGACTGACGTGTTTTCCGTGGTGGAGTCAAACAAGAGTTTACAGTTTTAAAATGGTCCAAATAAAATATTAACAGTATTTTTCCACTTTCTCATTTCAGTTCATCTTGGGAGTTAGTTGGAAGCTTTCAGGATATTTATCCTTGACTTTCAACAGTCTCCAGTTCATCTTTTCACATTGCATTTAGTTTGTGTCCAAGCATGTTTTTGTGTCAGGTTATAAAGAAAGAGATGCGTCGTAGTCACAGCTCTGTCCATCGAAGTGCAAAATAAACCCATCAATACATTGTGATGATAAGTTTTTTTTTCTGCTCTTTTACACTTAAAAAAAACAAACAAAACAAAAAAATAGATTGGTTATGTCATCTGTTCCATGATTAGCAGTCTATATTCATTTGTTTCAAACCCAGGAGATATTTCATGTTTCTGGAAAACCAAACAAATATGGAATTTATAAGATCTGCATCGTAAAAATACTACTTTCAGACCACTGTAGATGTAGGAACTTGATGATTTCTATGCCTGGGCGCCTTGTCTCTGTGTCTAGGCTTTGCATTTTATCTTCATTAAAAAAGTGACACTTGACCTCGCATGTTCAAACGTTAGCGTTAACAACCAACAAACAAGCGAGGAGCAGAGGTAGCTGTTGGAGCAGATGGCACCAGAATAAGAGCTTTCACCTGCCAGAATCTGCTCTTGTCTTTTTATTTTACATGAAAGCAATTTCCCTCTGCACGTTCTTGATTTTATTGGCCTATTTCTCATTTTAATTTAAGTTTTCTATAGTTAGCTTTTCAAAATTCCTGGTTAAGGTTAGTAAAGTTAGGGGGAAAATGCCTGGTTTAGAGTAAGACATTAGATGGTTAACATTTGAAACATACCTTATTAGTGTTCAGAAAAAAAAATCTATACTTCTAGCCTTAAACAGCAACAGAGTTCCAAGTAAAACAGAAATCTATGTACTCGTGAAATAAAAACTACATCTAATTACTGTCTATATGGGACAATATATAATGTGCTCTTATTGCACAGTTGCTTGTGTGTGTGTGTGTGTGTGTGTGTGTGTGTGTGTGTGTGNAACCTAAAGGTGCAAACTCCTCTCTCTGGAAACTGAACTTAATGATTAACTTCTGAAGGATGTTCACAGTTTGTCAAGGGTAGCACCTGCAGGTGTTTGATGAAAAAGGAATGCATTAAAAAAAAGAAAATAAATCTGCTATTTATTCCAAAATTGTTTGTGTCCCCCTCGGTTAATTTGCTGTGGAATATAATTAGAAAAACTTATGTGGGGGAAAACAAACCAAACAAACAAACAAACGACGGAACAAAAAAGGCCCATGACAACTTAGTAAAACGCGTTGCTCATGCTTTAATCAGCCTGGTTTGGTCACTTTGATAATTTGACGGTGGAGCGCAGCGACAGATGACACATTCGGCTTTGGTATACGCTTTTAGACACACCCCTGCTGCTCCATACAAGTTTGTGGATTTAACTGTGCTCCGAATCTGGGTCAGTGTTTGTATGTTCCCTTTACCATAATGATAAAAGACAGGGGCTGTTCTCACCAAGTTCGTCTGATGTGGGGGACAGAAAAAAAGCTCTTGACGCTTTTTTTCCCCATTTTTTTTAATCAAGTGTAAGCAGTTTAACTGTCAAATAATTTCATCTTTAAAATCTACACATGTATTTTTGAAACTGTCCAGCTAAAATTAGAATATAACCACTGGTCCTATTTTAAACTAAATATGTAAAAAAAACAGTAATTTCACTCTCAAATTGAATACAAAAGAGTTTATACCATTATTTTATTGTCTCTGGGGTGACCTGTTTCTGAGTTAGAACAATTTTTTATTTAATTTAAAAGCTTCAAGCTCATATACATTTGAAGTTTGTCTATTTATTTGAGAAATATTCACTGTGGAGGCAGCTTCTTTTTGTAACAAAATGCTTCAAAGACCCTCTTTTGAAATGTTAAAACCACTTCAGTCATTATTACAGGATATGTAGAAAGTTGTGCGTTAGTATTTTCCTCAGCGGGAACTTTCTTCACTCTTGTGCAAATGTCAATAAATATGATGAAAAGTACAAGTGTTTCAGCACTCGTCCCATCTCATTTGCTCGTCCTTTGCTTTTATTTTCCTCCGGTTCGTTCTAATGAACGACATCTTGTGCGAATACGTTTAATGAGGTGACGTTAATTCAGCCCACGGTGACCCGGACAGAACTGTCTTCTTTCACTCCCGTCTTTTATGTCCCCAAATGACACATGCAAGAAGAAATGTCAACAACAAACATGGGAAGATTTCACCGATTGAGTGAAAGGCTTTTATGTAATAACACAAGTTAAGGTTAGAGCTGCAGGGCTAGCCGTCTTCTGATTTCTAAATATGAGTACGGCTGAACCATCAGTCGTCTCTTTAGAGAAGAGGGAGACTGTGATGCTTTTTTCTCTCTATGGGCGTTTGGAAGAATGTTCCTTGCTGCGTCTTATATAAATGGATAACAGAAAGCAGCTTTTTTTTTTTTTTCAAATGGCACCATTTACTCTCAAAATTCTCCCGAAGAACCCAGTGAAGTGTCATTTGCTTTTACAAATGTGTTTCTCTGTAAAAAGAACGAAGCAGGTGAGGCGGCTGCCCTTTCCATTAGGCGCCCGTTTGTTTCTGATTGGTCAGCTTCTCGAGCCCGAGGAGGCAGCGTCCCGCATCCAGCTGCTGGCTTTCTTTGAATTCACACTCATCAAAACTCAGAAAGTGTGCCATTGCGTTACAGATTAGTACATGCTTTTGTTTGCAAAATGAGTCATCCTTTTTTTTTTTACTTTACAGTTTTGCAGAAAAAAAAGAAGAAGAAAAAAACTTATTCAGGAAACAACAAACTTTAGGATACTAACGCAATTGCCTGCAAGATGCCTATTATGACTATATGTGCTATAATGCCTGATTAAGTGTAGTGATGTGTACAAAGGGCCTTTGAGTTGATGTGCACTATTAAGCTTGACACTAAAGTGAAGGCAGTGAGTCAGCATTGCCTCCTTTGGCAGACGTATTTACATTTTTCCTCTTATTTCAAGTTTTTTTTTTTCTTTGTTTTCTTCTAAATTTATGACAATGAAATATGTGTATGAAAACTTTTAACAACCAAGTGCAAAAACAACAGCAACAACACATGCAGTTTGTGAAATTATTTAATCAGTTATTAACTAATTAATGAATTATTTGTTTCGTTTATGTGAGGGATCAATAAATGAACCTTTGTGATGTTATATCAATGGGTTTTTTTTATACTACTATTTCACACTAAAATAAATCTTAAATATATCTTGAGAGCTGGTTTGGAGCGGAACTTTTATTGTCTTTAAAAAAAATCCCCCTCTGCTTAGTAATCCTGGACATCTTGGATTTGTGTTGAGCTAAATTTTCAAACAGTAGTGCAAAAAAACAACAACAACAAAAACCTCTCAGCCAACAGAGAAAGTAAGGTCATGAAGCTTGCAATGCAAAAGCACCACTTTTTTTTTGTTATTCTGCCTTTTCTTTTTCTGCGACCTCCTTTTGGATTTACGACTGGAGCCTTTCTGCTTCTTGATGTTTGTGAGATATATTATTTGCTTGATGTCAATAAGCTGTAAAGGTACTTTTGTACTCGATTACATGTGGCAATACTTTCATACAAATTTTTATAAGTGACAGCTTTTGTATCCATTTAAAACATCTTTTGCTCCTAAAATTTATGTCAAAGAAACTCTTGAAAAGAGTGAGTTAAGAACCACCAATTTTGGCCAGAGTTTATGTCACGCCCTACTTTTCTGTTAAAATGCAAAATTTAAATGCAGAAATCCTTTAGAAACAGTCATATTGAACTGTACAGGTGCTGGTCATAAAATTAGAATATCATGAAAAAGTAGATTGATTTTAGTAATTCCATTTAAAAAGTGAAACTTGTATATTATATTCATACATTACATACAAACTCATATATTTCAAATGTTTATTTC